>NW_028280925.1:2575000-2603041 GCF_059751285.1 Brachycentrus maculatus
GGAATCACTCAAAAATACTTTTTTGTCAGAACTACTTTCCAGTGCGAACTAAATGTCTCTAGAAAATTCACTGTGTTTTCTATATTTAGTAAAAAACACCTTATTAGTCAGAACTACATTCCAATGCGAATAAAATGTGTCAAGAATATTAATAATTAATCCCTTACCGCACCCCAATGGTGCATAGGACACTGCTTCTTGTAAACGCAGTGTTATCTCGATCGATTACACATGAAGGAAAGGTGATCAGCCCTCCACTCCAGGTACCAGTCCAGTGTAATATTGAATAAATATTAGAGTGAAAAAATCACTTACATTTATTAAGCCCCCCTGGGAATCGAACCCGGGACCTCCAGAACGGTAGGCGAGCATGCTGACCATTACACTACGGTGGCGGACAAAAATATAGAGAATATTAACTATGTTTTTATATTTCGTGGGAATCACTCAAAAATACTTTTTCGTCAGAACTACTTTCCAGTGCGAATTAAATGTCTCTAGAAAATTTACGTCCCCAACTTTCGGATAATAATAACACGATTAACAAAGTTATTCGCAAAACTTTTGGGATCATAAAAAGTCTCACAAGAAACTTGTGCGAAACATTATTTCACCAAAATTGGTAACTTCATTACGCGGGGATAAAATAAAATAACGCTTCGTCCGGGATCGGCTCTCGGGAGCGAGCTATGAATAATTCAAGTCATTCTCATACAACACAAGACATTTGGATACATTCCATTCGTTTGATTTGTGATTTTACAACAAAAAAAGATTTTTTGATGAAGTTAAGAAAAGATTAAACCGAAAAAAAAACATTAAGATGCAGATGTGTGTTTAAATACCATATAAATAAATAAATAAAGACACGCCTTTGCAGTGTAATGGGTAGCATGCTCGGCTGCCGTTCTGGAGATCCCGGGTTCAATCCCCAGGGGAGGGCGGGTTAAATAAATACAAGTGATTTATTCACTCTAATATTTATTAAATATTATAATACCTTGGACTAGTCCCTGAAGCAGAGGAATGATCACCCTTCCTTCATGTAAGTAACGATCAAGATAACACTGCGTCAATACGATGCAGTGCCCTAAGCACATTGGGGTGCGGATAAGGGTTTGAAGAAGAAGAATATTCAAATATATACTTATGATGTCAGCACAGCAAGTTAAATTATGTCTGTACTTTTTAAACATAGATCAAGAAAAATGTGGAAGTCTTGGCATTTACAGGACTAACGACCTAGTTAGTCCTGTAAATGCCAAGACTTACAGGATTAGTTTAGTAGACCTAAAGGCTAGTTTAAGTGATAACTTTGACGTGGTGAAACCACGTTTATCCTTCCAGCCTGGCAAAAATAATCAATCCTCAATCGTTTTAATTAATTAGTCTTAGGTACATTTTTCTTTGCGCGCAAATATGTTTTATGGGTCCGACCTTTTCTGAATTACCTGTCGTAAAGAAACTAAAATGTATTAAAAGGTTTGAATCATAAAAACTGTCGCCATAAAGATATTTGCCGGTGGTTCTTTATTATTTTAAAAGCATTTTTTTATGATATAGCGCAAATAAAATCAAAATTTGCTAATTGAAATGTCTAGACGTTAAAAATTTTGGGGGTGGATACAAGTGCACCGTCAGCCAATGAGAAATTGTTTCGAGGGCGTGATCTACAAGGAAAGAAACCCAATATAACGGGAAGAAATCAGTTTGGAGGGATGAGTGGGATCAAGCAATTGGAAGGATCAGTTGGAAGGGATCCATCGGATAAGAGAAGACCGACCAGTCGGACTGGTCGGAATAGTCAGTTGGGAGGAATCAGTTGGAAGGAGCAGTTGGAAGGAGCAGTCGGGGGAAATCAGAGTGGGATCAAGCAATTGGAAGGATCAGTTGGAAGGGATCCATCGGATAAGAGAAGACCGACCAGTCGGACTGGTCGGAATAGTCAGTTGGGAGGAATCAGTTGGAAGGAGCAGTTGGAAGGAAAAGTCGGGAGAAATCAGTTGGAGGGAGCAGTTGGAAGGAACAGTCGGGAGAAATCAGTTGGAAGGAGCAGTTGGGATGAGCAGTTGAAGGAGTCGCTCCACGCAGAGGCGAAGAAGCATACCTACACCAGGTTTTAAGCCTTAAGTAAGGAAAAGAGCGGGAGCTCTACACAGAGAGAAAGAAGAGAGAAAAAAAGGGAGTTACTCATCCGGAGTATCCCACGCAGAAAACGCTGCGGGAAAAGCAAACCCACCCCGGGTTATAAGCCTTAAATTAAGAGCTGAAGCTTTACTAGGAGAAGAAGAAGAGAAGAAACGAGAATCGCTCTACACAGAGAAGAAGAAGAGAAGAAACAAGAATCATCGCACGGCGGCCCGTCATAAGAAGAACCTCATCCCAGCATCCCACGGCGCAGCTTTTTCATAAAGGATCACGGCCATCCCAGCATCACGGCGCATCTTTTCCACCAAAGGATAGAATAAGTGTAATTTAAGATAGAGTTAATTAATTTTAAGCTAATTTAAGATAGCAATTTAAGATTGGTTTAAGTTGAAGTGGCTTTCGTATAATTTTGATATTTTTAATTAAATTAATTTAAATATATTTTTTGTGTTGAATTTTCATTCATCTCCCTACCCCCCCTTCTAATATTCCCAAGGTATATCAGCTTGATAAGGTGGGCAACGTCAACTTTATAAACATAGAAGTAGCACGTGTCATATGATTTCAATAGAGGCATCTGATAACATCTGATATTTGAGTATTGCGGTTGTCAATCATGGATAGAGTGGTGAATGTTACATGTGTATGTAGTGATCGCTTGAACCAGCCCATGACGGGTCGTAAGCCCTGTCATTACCCAAACATTGCCCTGTAGAGGGTAAATATTAAGTTAAGAATATGCCGCTTTTGCTGGGATATAGTACATTTTCTGGGCATTCCGAAAACATGCACAACTAAAAATTGACGATTTTTGATTTATGACGTTCTTGATATATATATATATATATATATATATATATATATATATATATATATATATATATATATATATATATATAAATATATATATTTATATATATATATATATATATATATATATATATATATATATATATATATTTACATATATATATATATATATATATATATATATATATATATATATATATATATATATATATATATATATATATATATATACAGTATCTACTCAATGAATTAGGGCCACCCATTATTTTTTTGAATACTCTGAAATCTTTTGGATTATTATATTTATTTTACATAAATACTTTAAGTTTTCTATTGACATCTAATATCATGTATATTACCTTCAATAATATGTAAAATATACCTGGATTATTTAAGCCTTTACAAAATTTAAAACCCTTTTTCTGAGAAAGGTCCCTAATTAGCACAGGTAGACAGATAGTTGAAAGTTCAAAAATTAGTCCTATCTTATTTATTAGTGAAGTTTCTTGAGTTCTGGTTGTTGTTTTGTTCAGAGAGGTTATATAGTTATCGTGTCTTGTGAAAAAAACTTAATTTTTAATTTTAGTTCATAAAGTATAATTTTTTTTGTAAACACAAGTGTTTTTTTTGAAAAAGACAAAATGGGAAAAAGTAAAGACATTTCTGAGGAAAAAAAGTCTAGTGTTATAGTGCTACTGAAATTAGGAATACTATCTAATAGAGAAATTTCAAAAAAAGAAAACGTTTCTCATCAAACAGTGGACAGAATTTCAAAATCAATAAAAAATCAGTCACCCGCCTCCAGCAATCGGCGAAAGAACTGTCGTAAGATTAGAAAATCAACACCGAGGACTGATCGAAAAATCGTTCAAAGTGCGTTAAAAAACCGTAGTGCATCAGTTAAAACATTAAAAATAAAATTGGAAGAAGAGGGTATAAATATATCGGTATCAACACTGAGGCGACGTCTTTACGAAGTAAATCTGAAATGCAGGCGCCCTGTAAAAGTACCAAAATTGACACCACGAATGAAAGCGGATAGATTAAAATGGGCCAGGCTACATCGAAATTACTCGGTAGATGATTGGAAAAAGGTATTTATTTAAATTGAATTTTCAACATATCATTTTAGTAAATAAACTTATATATTTGAATTAAACTTAAATTTTCATTATTTTTCAGGTCATCTTTAGTGATGAGTGCCGGTTAGAAGCCGTGACAGAGAGCCGTCGATTCGTCAGGAGAGCACCAATGGAACGTTACAATGAGGCCTGTGTGGTAAAAGTTATCAAACACCCCCCTGCAACAATGATATGGTCATGTATTATTAACAATTTACCTGGGCCGTTGTTTTTCGTGGAAGGAACAATGAACCAAAATTCCTATAAGCAGGTCCTCGAACGAATTTTATTGCCCTTCTACCATACACTCGACCCAACAGAAGGTCCATACACCTTCATGCAGGATGGGGCACCTTGCCACCGGGCTAAATCAATAATAAAAATTTTGTCTAACAAAAATCTGCCTTTGCTCCCCTGGCCTGGAAATTCTCCGGACCTTAATCCTATAGAAAACGTATGGAGCATGTTAAAAAATAAGGTTTACTCATTTCCAAATCCGACAGTAGACTGTCAAAAAAAAAATATTCAAAAAAATTGGTCAGAAGACGAAGAAATAAAAAACATAATAAAACAGTGCATTTTAAGTATGCCAAAAAGAATTGAGGCAGTTATTTCTGCCAAAGGTGGAAATACTAAATACTAACTATATTTATATGAAAATATATGCATAATTTAAGCGTAATAAAGTGTTCATGTGTAAATAAAATTCAATGTTGTTTTATTTAAGGTTTTCTCTGAGTTATTCCTGTTTGAATTGAGAAATTGCGTGAAATTCTGCGTGGCCCTAATTCATTGAGTAGATACTGTATATATTTATATATATATATATATATATATATATATATATATATATATATATATATATATATATATATATATATATATATTTATATATATTTATATATATATATATATATATATATATATATATATATATATATATATATATATATATATATATATATATATATATATATATATATATTTATCCACTAATTAATAAGATTACTTTAGTTAATATCAGAATAAAAAATATCCATAACTAAAAAGTCTGATATGATACATTTTTGTTGCTTTCATTTTTTAATTCAGCTATGCACAGTACATATAGATCAGGTATTTTCATGCCAGTTGCAAAATAAAAGTTGTAAATTGTTGGCCAGTGTTATTAGCGATATTTACCAAGTAAACTTAAAATTTACAATGATATTAAGAATATTGTTTTTTAATTTTAAATTTTACTTGGCTAAACTCAAAGTATCTTATACTTCCTGTTTAGTTACTTTATGGTAATATCTGCCCATTTTATTGGATTTGGACTTACTAAATAAATACCACTCTTTCTTAAAATCTATTGTGACACGGGTTTCGATGCATTGCCTATCATTTTCAAACATTTGAAAATCTCACAAAAGATTTTGAGAAATAGTGGCATTTATCAAGTGAGTAATATTTCTTGTATTTTTTAAACTCTCTCTAGACAAATTCGAGGTATCTAATCCTTGTTATAAAAAAATCCTGAGTGAAAAAAGTTATTTTTTAAATTGTGTACAGCATATACGAGTGCATCAATGAGAATAATTTAATTATTTATAAATTTTACAATATTCTATTCTTCTGAGTGACATCTCAAATGATTCCTATGAAACGTGAATAATATTTTCACCACGTAGTGCTCCTTCAAATGACAGTTAATCTAGTTTCCAACTCAGAGAGAGATTGATAGGGGTAGGACGAAAACCGCCCCAGGCTTTCAAATAAATTGCCTGAATTCCCTTAAATGGTTTATTAAATTTAATAGTAAACTATTAAAAATATCTTATCTTGGTCCTCATTTCTATATAATTTGTAATTTAATGAATAAATAATAAATAATTTAAAAAGCTTTAACGAAAGTTGCTATTAAAAGTTGTCTATTAAATTGCCGTAGTAAATTACTTTCGCGATTACTTCTAAATCTAAAATTTTTGGTTTGATTTTGAAAGTTATTTTTAGGCTTTTTTTTCAATTATTTTGATAAAACTAAAAGGTGTATATTTGTTTTAAAATTTTATTTTACAACGCAATATAAGTAAATATTTATTTTTCATTAAAAAAATTAATTGTACAAAAAAAAACGAAAGTGAATATTTTTTTTTAATAAACTACAATTATTTTAATTTTCATATTTATTCATAATGCACGGGATAAACATCAAAACGCTGGAATTAAAAAATTATAGTTTTAATAGAAATACGATAATGAAATTCGATATGTACAAATAGCAGCAGTTTTCATGCTTCTTAAAAATAATGAATGTATACAAAATACCATTTTAAATAATTATTATCATAAAATTTATAAAAATGTGTCATCATACACAATGCAGGGTGACACAAAATGAATCACCCTATCGGAAAATGTTATAATTATTGCAAATGGCGTCGTACGTCAATCATATTTGACATTTGTAAACAAGAAGACAGGTGTAGTTTCCAAACAGATTCAGGGTGGCGCAAAATAAATCATACAATTTTGATTTTGAATAATTTTTTTACTAAATAGTAAAAAATAATTTAAAGTGATGATAATCTTTTTTTTGACCTTAACAATTATTATTTAACAAGTTAAATTATTTAACAAGTAAAATAAATTATATCAAGTGGCTGCCGCCAGTATTGATACATATTTGTACCCGTTTTATCAATATGTTTATTTACTGCAGCTTTCTAGTTCACAAATCGCTCACTCCTTTCAAGAACGTCATAAATCAAAAATCGTCAATTTTCAGTTGTGCATGTTTTTGGAATGCCCAGAATATGTACTATATGCCAGCAAAAGAGGCATATTTTTTATTTAATATTTACCCGCTACTGGGCAGAAAATGTTGTTTTTGCATTTTGAAGAAAATGTATTGTTTAATTATTTTTTTAAATATATTAAATATTTTTCTAATGGAGAAAAAACCTACAGGTTTTACCTAAAAAGATCTGTTGCACAGTAAAAAGTTCAATAATAGGATTGATATCTATTTTTAATATACTGTGCTATATTTTAAAACATTAAAAACGTTCTCCTGAAATATCGAGTTTTTTGATTTATGACGTTCTTGAAAGGAGTGAGCGAAATGTCAAATATGATTGACGTACGAAGTCATTTGCAAAAATTATAACATCGTCCGTCAGGGTGGTTAATTTTGTGTCAAATCTGTACATTTGGAATTTTTTAACATTTGATACCGCTCAAATAGAAATTAAATAATTTTACTAATTTAGAAACTGATTCATTGGATCAATTGTCCAGATACTTGTGTCTACATTATGTGTCTATAGACAATGTATGTTTACAGAGTAATATACATAATTTAGTGGTTATATCCTTTTCCACAGTATAAACATTGAACGGAGTTAAAATATATTATTTAGATCCATATTAGTACATGAAAGAGAATCGCTGAATCCACAATTTGGTTTATATGGGCAACTTTTCTGAAAGCTAGCTCTCAGTTGGATAAGTAAGAATTGTCGTTTAATTTCGACATATTGGTCGGCTTTATTTGTGTTTTAAAACATTATTCAGTATGCTTTTAGGTAACATAAATATAAAGTTTTATTAAGTTTGTATTAATTTTATTTGATTTCGAAACAAGTAAAATGTTGCCGTCAGTGATGACTATTTATTCTTTATTTATTTAGTATAAATATGATGATTTAAATACAAAAAACCATGTGTTAAATCACTTTCATGAGTTCATCAATGCAAATACGACTTTTTTCGAGAAAATCTGTGGTTTTTGAAACTAATCGTGTTTAAATTTCGAAAATCAAAAAAAAGTTCTCTTATCAAATTGTTTGTAGTTGTATTTGTAGCTATTTATTCCGTAAAACCTGATCTGAAAATAAATCTGGTTATTTACGTGGCTTACGACCTGTCAAAGGCTGATTTAAGTGATCACTTCATACACGTGCAACATTCACTATTTCACCTAGCTATTTCAAAAAGCTGATAGTTATGATGTACATATCGTAGTCATACAGGAGAAAGTGACCAAGGGCATTTTTTACAAAAACGTGATCATTGACTATTTGATATCTTACTAGCTTAATATTGCCATGAAAAACATCCCAAAGGATTTTAAACTTGGAGGTATAATAAATTGACTTGTTAAAAGTGACTAACTGGATTGATGTTTATTTTCTTGCCGAGCAAAAGTGACTTAAATGGTCCTCCTGAACATTTTACGTTTTGTTGGTTGCTCACTTTTTTCTGTACGACTACGATATATTTGTTATAATTTGAAAACATTTTTTTTGAACGTTTCAGTAAACCTTATCTTCAAAAATAAATTAATTAAAAATAATTTTATTTTATTTTTTATTTTTTGGTGAAACACCCAAAATTGGGTGATACATGCCATACTAGGTTTTTTAGTTAAACAATTTTTTTTAATGATTTTACCTGGGGTTACACGTTTTTGCCATACTTTTTTACATGTTTAATGACCGCACTATTAATATTTTTGGAGTAAATTGATAAAAGTTGTTGGACATTCAGCGGCAAGGACAAACCCTCCGACCGAATGTCCTGAATGAACTCAATGTTAGGGAGTAAGGGGCAGTATTGAAAATAATTATACCAGGTACAAAATCATAATTTACAAAGTTTCTTCCATATTTTCCCAAGGGGGTAATCAGATAATATCTCCTTTTCTTTGAAATCTATTTTCTTGCATAGTTAATCAAAAAATTTAAGAACCGATAGAAACAAAACATTTTTTTTTACAAATCTGTATAAATATAAATATAAAGGTTTGTTTATTCAAAATTATAAATCTGCTAAGATTTTTAACCGATTGCTTTGAAATTTGGACATGTGGCATACAATTTTTATATTTAAAAAAAATGCAACAGTTTATACAGATTTTGTTGAGAAAAAATATTTTTAACCGCAATGGCAGCGCTATATGTTGAACGTAACAGCATCACAAGCAAAACTAAACATTTCTCAAAGCAGACAGCTAATTGATAGCTCCTTCACTTAGTATTTCGATTATTAAATAACTTGTGCAAATTAAAAACAAAAGCGCTAATGAAGCTTTTCAGAACAATATGGAAAATAAAACCACTTTGTTCATATTTTTCATTCCTTAAGAATTAAAATTAAACACACTTTAATTAGTAAAATAATTGATTTTCGTCCGAGTGGCTAGAGTAAGGAATGATCTCCAATGGCCTTTAAAAATGCCTGAAACATTACAATGTATCAACCTAAAATAAAACTACGATATAAATATATCAAATAATGCTTCTTTTTTCAATAAAAACTTTAAAATGGTATTTTTACTTTAAAAAGTTTATAAAATGTGTCACAAAGTATCTGCGAAAAAAATTTAAGAAATTAAAATTTATCCATAGCTAGTTCACAACATTTTGAGTGTGTCCAAATACTTGTTTACAAAATCTGGATTATCTCCAAAAATAATAAATAGTTGGCGATAATCCAGATTTTGTGAACAAGTATTTGGATACACTCAAAAAGTTGTGAATAAATTACCTGGTAAAATTATAAGCTTAAATAGTAAAAATGAAAATTGTGCTTTCTGGCATTTCTCAGGTGTGTGATTATAATCCAGGATTCGGACCTCACATACCAATATAAGAGTTTATGCTCAATAAAAAGCTTCTTTTCATCTCACCAAAAAATGTCTCTAGTGAAGTTCTAGTGATTCAAGAAAAATGTTTCAAAATTGGTTCGTATATATAGGACATCCAAGAATTTGAGTAGTGCGGTTGTCAATAATGGGTAGAATTGGTGAATGTTACACGTGTGTAAAGGGATCACTTAAACCAACCTATGTAGTATACCAGTTTGTGGATATCAAATTATTTAAACAGTACTTAGTCATGATATAAATAATTACTTTGCGATTTTTTTTCTTCTCAGTACCTATCTAGAAACACACATAGATTAAGAAATCGATTACGTTTTATTTTTATTTAAATCAGTGCTCTGCGATTGTTCAGAAACCATGATTTTCATAATTATTAGTCGATTTTTGAAAACTAAGTACCTACTTAGAATGATATGAACATTTTTGTTGTTTCAGCTTAAATTTTATATTATTTATGAATATTTCACCTTTACTAGGGCAAAAAGTAAAATCTTCAAATGATAATAAAGTCATAAAAATACCAAGAAGCGGAAGAGGTGAGCTTTCAATCAAATTTGTGTTGGGGTAACCTCTTTAAATATCTCTATCAAAGCTTAGAATGAAATCGTCATCAAATTAAAGTACAAAGACTTTTAAAAAATCTAAAAATACGTTTAAACATGCTTGAAATAGAAAATGTTTTTGCGGAAGCCATAAATGCTGAAAGAAGAAAACACAAGTATATTCGAACTTTTAAAATACAGAACGAAAGGAACTTTCCTTGAAATCGTGTAACTTCACTGTACCGGTACTGTGTTGTGTTCAGGACATTTTTATTATGAAAGTTTTGAAAGGCAAGGACATTCTGTACCTCTGCTGCTGTGTCGGAGCAATTATGGGTCTCGTCCTGCATTTACTTAAAAGGAATTACGGTCCTCTTTCACGTTTTCGAATTCAAATAACTTTTGCTCTATACTTTGAGATTCTGAAAATTATTCTTTAGGATTAAAGACGAATAAAATATTCATTTTCTACTCCGTGTATTGCACGGCTCTCGGAATTATGCAAATATTAGATTAACTAAGAAAGGAATATTCATTTAATCATACTTTTACGTGAAAAAGGAAATAAATAAATGAAAGATTTACAATTTGACATCTTAAGATAGATGAAGAAGAATATGGAAGAAGTCTGGGCATTTACAAGGCTTGTGACCTGTCATATACTCGTTAAGTGATCACTTTACACACGTGTAGACCCAGACATCCATATTCTTCTTCATCTATGTTGAGGTGTCAAAATGTAAAAATTACTCCTAAGTGAGAAAACTCAAAATTGTAAAAACGGATTTGGATACACAAATTAGCTAGAAAAATCATCACTCTCATTGGGAGAGTGATGATTTTTGTTATTTAATTAAGAAAAAACAACAGTTTGAACGATTTTTCCAGTTTAACTATAAAATAAATTACAATGTATTTGATATGAAATACTATTCAAATACCTTTTCTTCTTAATTTAACCCTTATTTGCATCCATAGCGCACTGCATCGTATTGACGCAGTGTTATCATTATCATTACTTATATGAAAGCAATTTGATGACTCCTGCGGTTTTGGTAACAGTCCAGGGAAAAATAAAATAATTTTGTTATCAAATAGAAGTTTTATTTTAATTTTTGAAGTTGCATTACACTTAAATTTCATTTTACTTTTAAGAATTCTAAAAAGTCTATCGACCGATTTTTCCCTTATATTTAATACCCCTGATTTAAAAAAAATCGTGATAATAATCAAATATAAAAAAAATCCAACGACGCTGAAAGAAAATCACCTATAGTGGAGAATTAAAATTTATTAATCAGGGTGAGCAAAGTTCAAAATTTTCAATTTTTATCAATGGAAAAACAGAGCGTTTTTATTGATATTTTTAAAAAAATCTAGCATCAAATGACTTCATTCATTCAGGTTTCATGATTCTAACAATGCATATTTTGTCTTTAAATGATAATGTAATTTTTTTTCCATTCAAATAGTATAGGACGGCTTATTTGCCTGTGTGGAACGCACGCCATTGGTTAGGAGTAAAATCATGAAACGATTGAGGATGAATACGAAATATACAATATAACGAATTCGCGTTTTTATTTCCAGTAAACAAAATAAAAAATATAAAAAATTATTTCAATTTTCATTTGAAAAGTTTCAGACTGTTCTGTTTTTCCAATTTTACGTGCCGAGGAAAATTCACTTCTTTAAATCTCTAGAATATAAATAAATTAATAAACATTCGTCATTTTTCATCATTTCAATGAATCTTTTTTTAATATCATTCGAAGTTTTATTTTTTTACTTTTCAAATATTATTTACGTTAAATTTAATAACAAGATAATCACCCTTAAACATCTAAATTTTGCTTTTCATAGATCTAATAATTAAATGGTAAAATAATATATTCAACAAATGTACACCATATTACAGATGTATAAATAATTATAACTCAGGACATTAGAGACAAATCAAGAGTTCATGCATTCGTGGAAGCCTGAGTGTCAAAGACATCAATAGTAAGGTAGAGGAAAGGCAATCGAGATGGTATAGGAACATAGGATGTAGAGAACCTGTTCATATTGTAAACCAGACGATCGCCATGGATCTCCCTCGCAAGTCATCTAGAGGAAAACCAAAAAATTAATGGATGCTGCAGAAAGATAACATGAGTCGAAGGCATGGCTTAGGTGACGTTGTGACCTACAATCTGATAACGAAGAGAGCTGACCCCAACAGTCTATAGAGACTATACGTTGGGATGGAGCCAAGAAGAAGAATAAGCAATATCACTAGTGTCACAGTTCGTGTATGCAACTCCATGTGCTCTAACAATTACTGATATTCTCATTTTTAACTATTTTATTCAATTTATCGATCAAAACCTAAAATCTGGTGGTGTCAAAAGTCTACGTAACTGGAGGGGTGTGTGACTAGATGTTTAATCGTGAAGGAAGCTATGAGTATATGTTAAGACAGGCGAGAAGGGCGTTCCATACTCTCTGCCTACCTCTTTAGCGAAACGGCAGTAGCATGAGGAGTAATAGCAGTGGTAACGATTTACTTGTATTATATAGCTGTGCTTGATGCAGTTTCCTATATACCATTGTTTACAAGTAAGAAACCAAGACGACGGTATTTTTTCTTTACCCAGAGAAGTAAGAAAATTTATGTAATTATAATCATATTTCAATATACATGTTACAAATTTATATTTAAAAAAATATATATTATTTGTATATCAACATAAATCGCCGTTTTACAGTTCAAATTGTTTATTATCATTTCCTCAATCATATCGCTTAAGAGAATTGCTTGGAAACATTTTTTAAAAACCAAACAAACGTTTTTAATAGTACAATGTCATTTTAATATCTTTCAGGCTTTACTGTATTATTAGTAAGTAATTTATGCATTAAAATGTTACGGTTGACCATTGTAAGAAAAGCTCATAAAATTTAATAATTTATAAATGTTATAAAGCTAGTATACGATTATAAATGTCATTTTAATATATTTAAGACTTTATTGTAATAGCTGTTAGTGTTTTATGCTTTGAAATGTTACGATTCGTCATTGCAAAAAGGTTGAAGTAATTTTAAATATAATATGTATAATATATAAAGGTTTTAAGACGAGTAGGTACAATCTTTAAAGCTTTATTGTATATTCTTTTGGGTGTTGGTTTATGATTGCATTGGTGCATTAACTAACTTACCATCAAGCCGCTTCCCAGCAGGGGTAGGCAAAGATTATAGACCGTCACACCACTCTGTCTTTGTAAAAATTCTTCGCCTCTTCCACATTCATGCATCTCCTCATTTACACCCGACGATAATTTTGACTCCTGACCCGGCCGCTTTCAAGTATTTGACATACCTGATTGTGCCAAGTTTTCCTTGTTCTTCCTCTGCTTCTTTTTCCAACTACATTCGCCTCATAAATTTGTTTTACCGTTCTTTCCTCACTCATACGTTACACATGTCCAAACCATTTCAACACACCTTTCTTAATTTTATCGATAATGTTTATCTCAGCCTTGCATTCTTTCCTTATTTCACCATTCGAACATCTATCAAACATGGTTTTGCCGCACATTCGTTTGGGGGATCGCTTTTCAAATGTATTTATTATAAAATCAACAATTCGAATCTAGCTCCGAAAGCTTGAATATCTTTAGTATGGATGATTCTAGAAAAATCCATTCCGCTATTCGAGTGATTTTCTCTTTACAAGTTATTGGATATTCGATAACACTGAGAGCGATGATGTGCACACATTTTAACACGGGCAAGTACTCAACTGTTACCTGTGTTAACTTGGAATTCAAATAAGAATCCAATTTCATCATAAAGAATCGGAGCTTCTTCAGCACTCAGCGAAATAAGTCTACGACGGTGGTACAATTCAGTCTTTACCCAGAACTATGCAAATGCAATTTTATTTTATTTTACTTACGGTCGTAGCTAATAAAAACAAATTATTTTATAAAGTTTAAATATATAGTAAAACTTATTTAGTTAGGATGGATGATTAAACGTAGTTGGGGTAATTATAATAAACACAGTCAATAAACGAAATGTAAAGTTAAAACAGTAAATCATTAAGACAAATTACATGTCTAGGTTTTTCATACAAACATATTATAATATGGTGTACCGACACATAGTTACATTTCGAATGTTGTATTCTTTATCATAGTAATAATAAAAAATAAAGAATCAATTTGGTTTGATTATTTTGAAATAAATTGCATTTTCGATTCATTAGTTAGTATTATCATGTCAGTAGTACCTACATATTTCCTATGGACAAATGAATGAACGTTACACCAACCTAGATTTAAACAATACATGTATTTCAGGGGTTTCGAACCAATATATATATATATATATATATATATATATATATATATATATATATATATATATATATATATATATATATATATATATATATATATATATCATCATCATCTTCTAAAGGCAGCGCCTTGTTGTGTCAGCCACTTGTCTCTGTCAGTCGCCATCCTCTTGAGCTGCGAATAGGAGGAGAAGTCCATGAGCCGCTTCAAATCCTGGAAGTATGAAGTTCTTGGGCGGCCTCTTGTTCGTTTTCCCAATATTCTTCCTTCGAAGATGTTGCTAAGAAAGGTGCTATGTCTAATTGAGTGCCCTATTAGCTTGGCCTTCCTCTTCAAAATATGATTTATAAGCTCTCTTCTTTCTTTTACGTCCTGCAACACCTTTTCGTTGGACTTCCTTACGACCCATGATGTTTTGATCATCTTCCTCCAAACCCACATCTCAAATGCTTCAAGTCGGTCTTTTTCGTACTTTTGGATGGTCCAGGTTTCACACCCATACAACAAAACACTCCAAACAAAAGCCTTTATGAATCCTTTTCTTACTTCAATTTTTAAATTTTCAATATATATATATATATATATATATATATATATATATATATATATATATATATATATATATATATATATATATATATATATATATATATATATATATATATATATATATATATATATATATATATATATATATATATATATATATATATATATATATATATATATATATATATATATATATATATACATATATATACTATATGCACACACACACACATAAGTTATCGAGAATAATGTTCAATTGCAGCTTGAATTCTCCTATTTTGGAATTTATTTTAAAAAAAGTTATTTGTAAATAAAATGTATTTTGGTTTCATTTGAGTGCAGACAGCAAAAATAACAATAAATGGGGTTGGAGGCCTTTCTTCAAAAAGAAAACCTTTCGACATCAAGGGATACGTTTCGTCAAAGCAAAATCGATCGCTTATTTTTTCCTCTTTCCCCTCTAGTAGCTTGAGTGTTCTTTGATGTGATTGAATAACTAAAAAATATTTATTTAATAATATATTTTAAAAGCCGTTAATGATGACATGAATAAATTAAAATTATGGTTCGACTCAAATATTTTGTCCTTGAATAGCGATAAAACATACTATGTATCATTCTCAATAAATCGTAGTGACCTTCCGTCAGATTTTAATATTACAATACACAAAAATGAAAATGACATTAACCATGATACTTTATGCACACAAACATGTACAAAAATAAAACAAGTAAATGAAATAAAATACCTTGGTGTGATAATAGATGAAAATATGAAGTAGAAACCACAAGTAAATCTTCTTATAAAGAGAGAAAACTTATATATGTATTTGTCAGACTCAGAAATATACTATCTCTAAAGACTATTAAAACTATTTACTTTGCCTTGATACAATCAATTTTACATTATGGAATTATTGGATGGGGAGGATCCTATAAAACTACCATAAATCCTCTATTAATAACACAAAAATGTGCAAAAATTATCTTAAAAAAGCCTAGGATCTATCCATCAAACTTGATTTTCCTAGAATTTAGCGCACCTACTGTAGAATCGATTTTTAAAAGAGCATGAATTTTACAAATATTTAAAGAAAGGGAAACATTATTGACACATAATTTTAGAAATACAAGATCACAAAATAACTTAAAGACCCCAAAATATAATACTAGTGCAGCCACTATTGCAAAACCACTATTCTTTTATAGGAACAAAACATTTTAATAAACTACCTGCAAGAATAAAAAATATAATCAATTTAAAATCTTTCAAAAATGATTTACAAAAACATATAAGGCAAACTCCCGTTTGATTACCATTTATTATTTCTTATTTCTACTTATTTATATGTACAAACCCTGTAAGCGAACTCCCTCTCTAAACACGAGCAATCTGCTCTCTTAGTGAGGTAGCACGTAAAAAAATGTAACTATGTTGATTATTTTGCCATACAATGTATCTTTGATTAAAAAAAAAAAATTAAAAAAAATAATAATAATACGATAAAAATCTGAACTTTTATTAGATTTCAACTTTCGAAAGTAAATTACATAAATATAAACCGTTAAATCATGATTTCACAAAACGATTTTTTTACTAACAATATTACATATATATTTACGGTATTTTAACTGAGATAAAACAAATATAAAAATCAAAGATATATTTCGTCTCCAGAATGCTCAGAAACATTTTTTTTTTAATGGAAGTTGCGTCCATTCCGGGGATAATAACTTAGTATTCGGCTAGCTCAAGTGATTACTTTATAAACTTGTGTAACGTTAATCATTCTGCTTTTCATCAAACATCCATATGGTATCAACTTCGTATGATATCAAAACATAACACATACATCATGATGTACATATATGTTATATTGACATGTCAATACGTTAATTTTTTATCTATCGTATAAAGCTAAAGTCGAATGAGGTATTGATTTAATCGTCCCGGATTTTAAAAATATATGTTTTATTATTATGTGTGTGTGTGTGTGTTTTTTTTAATACTACAATACAACACTCTCCATATCATCATTTCAATCAATAAAATAAAATACAATTTAGTAGACCCTAAAGATAAGTGTTTGATTTTAAAATTTAAAATATAAATTAAAATGGAGTTCTACAAATGAAATGCCAATTCTATAAATATGTGCACACATATGTGTGTGTATTATATTTATTCAAATAATATATTGCAGGCACCTCAGTGGTTGGAGCGCTACGTGTAGCGCAGTCAAGGGATAACTGGAGAAGAGTCATTGCTTCTGCAAGGGTCACAACCCTCAGCAATGAGGAATAAGACGGGGAAGAAGAAGAAGAAGAAGATTAAGTTTTATCAGAATAAACATAAATTTAAAAAATTAATCATTTATATGGTAGTTCTTCGTTTTTCTTTATTTATTTGGAGGTAGTTTGTCATGCTCTAGGCATCAGGCATAGTTTTGCTCTATGACATACACACACGTCAGGTACACTTTCGTTTAAGATCGCGCGTCACGTGCCAACACTTTTCCTGATCCTAGGGTGGCTACCCACCCGCTACCACTATGCGCAGGGAATATTGTCTACACGAAAGCGTTCAGTACTTATTCGTGACTAAGTTTTCTCTTACATACTCTATATTTTTCTTTACGAATCGGGTGAATTTAAATATGCCTAACCTAGGTGTGTAATATGTAAGTATGTATTCGCATCTATGGTGTGGTGGTTAGGTTGGGTTTGAATTTTATAATGCCTATACTAGATGTGTAATATGTGAGTATACGCCTCCAAAGTGTGATTTTGTTGTTCCGTATTTGATTCTCAGGACGGTCAAAATAAATATTAGTGATTTTTCACTACAATATTAATTTAATATTGTTCTGGACATGTACCTGAAGCGCAGGGCTTATCACCTTTCCTTCCCATATATAACGATAAAGATAACACTGTTATCTGAAATAAGAAGGTGTGTAATGTACGTACAAAACCTGATACGCAATCTGAAATATTCCAATACAAATGCTATGCGAGACCGGTTTTGTTTTATTGCGAATTAATTAAACTTTCTCCAAGTTACATAAATTATAATTAAGAAAAGCGAAGGCTTGAATACGTCCATTTAGTTTTATCGACACAGTTTTTTTGCGTCCTCACTAGGCTAGATACTGTTGAAATTATAACATATAAAAAACAGCTTAGCTATAAAAAAAATATATCTAAAAATCCATAACATCACTAAGCATCCTCGAAAGCGTAATATATAATAATTGATGGTGTGATATTTTTCTTTTTCAAATCTCATTCCAAATAAATTAATTTATAAATTCAAAGTCTTCTTCCTTTAAGCAATATTCCTCCTCCATTCCTTTTTTGTGGAATATAATTTACTAACAGCATTCAGATCAACTTTTAGATATTGGTTTTTTTAAAGTTCTTATATAGTACTCGTACATGGCATAAGGTACAGAAAACAAGAAAACTATTGAGATGATTGCTTGATGACACTCTTTAGATGACATTGCATAAAATATGGTGTTTTGGAAATTTGCGAGACATAATTCCTATTTTCGCGGATTTAATCTTTTACTGCATTATAGAAAACATTATTTATACACACACACATATATATATATATATATATATATATATATATATATATATATATATATATATATATATATATATATATATATATATATGTGTGTGTGTTCCTGTTCGTTTAAAAGCGCTTGAACACAAATAAAGCCAGGCGCTTTAAAAGCGGTATTTATAATTTCACCCTTACGAAAAGTTCAAAGTATATTTTAAGAAAATTCCTACGATATTTCCGTACATTTGATATAGTGGCTTTGTATTTAATTAAGGCTTTGAACAATAATCAAAGTTGTTTTTAACTATTTTAGGGTGGGTGATTTACCAATTAATATTTAAAATTGTGGAGTGCTTTTTCTTACAGACAGCTAAAAACGATTCCATTCAGTAAAGTGTTTGTAATTTTTGAGAGTATAAATAGCAAAATTATAATTATCCACTTGAAAGAATATTTTTGATCCCAAAATAAGAACTGTGTTCTGAAAAAAGTTAATTTGGTTCAAATTTTTTAATATAATATAACTTTGATTATCTAAATAAATGCTGTCAAAATAAAAATAACAGAGACAAAGAAACAACTGACATGAAAATACGGTTTGAAATTTGAACTTAGTTATTAAAATACATAAATTAAGTTAGTTGTCAGCTATCATATATATCCCTGATGACTTTAAGAAATTATTCATTGTATCGCTTTGTATCACAATGATGTATTTCCATTAACAATGATTGTTCATTGTTGATGCTAAGAAAAAAGTATTTATAAATCTTATCATAAAATGACAGATAGTTTATAAAAATTATCGTAAAATTATATAGAAACATCAAACAAGTGTTGATACTTTTTTTCAAATCCGAATCATTAAAAAAACATTCATTCCTATTCAAATTGAGTACCTACAGCATTCCAGTTTTCGATTTAAAAGATTATTATTAAATCATGAAACGCGAAGGATTTGATGTAATCGTAAGAAAAATCATTTTAAATACCTCAATCGCAACGGAGTTTTCTTTTATTATATATCTTGGAAGTCGGAAAAAGAATTCCACTCGGTTTATTCAAATTGAGAAAAAGAAATTGAATACACAGCATCTTTTAAAGAGGAAAATATTTCTTTATGGAGCATAAAAATAAACGTAAGCGTGTTTACATTTGCAGAATTGGTTTTTCTAAGCTGAAAGCTTATCAATTTTAAGAGAACATTAGCGGTATTAAATTTATCGCCGAAATATACTTCAAAGCTTGCTTAAGCACCAACTCAAGCTAATCTCGGCCTGAAAGAATTTATATTGATGTTTTTATTTTCATAACTTTGAAAAACAGTCTGATTCGAGTGCTATGAAAATGGAATCAAGTTTTGTTTGTGTAAGTGTACTGTATTTTTTGTTATCAATTCTCTGAATTTACGATAATGCGTTAAAGTATACTTTTATATAATATAAACATAAATGTATGACGTGATAATCATGCGCTAGCAAAAATTGTTTACGTACCGCAATACTTAAATTTAAGCATTTATTAACATATATTGTATATATAACACATATTGAAGTTTTTTGTGTATTTGACAGGATTTTTATCATTTATATTCGAAGTTTGTTAAGCCGACGTCTATTATGTCGAGGTACACAGATATTTCCACTTTCATATTTTTTCGAAATCCAATTCTTTTTTTTTAAAAAAGGGAAAAATGTATATGGTTGTTTTATCATATATTTTATAATATGAAACGCAAATCAATAAAAATTTTCATTACAAAAGTTCAATTTGATTTGATTTCATTTTTACATAATTATTTCTCTTTTTTAATGTATGGTATTACACTCATTGATTAACACATTGTTGTCGGCGGTTTTTTCATCAACCCAACATTAATTAGTATATTAAGGTTTGTATACTAATCACAAGTAACCGCAAACCCAATTCCGATCTTTAATACCAAAAGTAAGCAAATAGAACGCTTATAGGCGTCTCCCGCTCTCTACCAACAGTATGTATGTAGTATGTAAAACACACTTTTAAGCGTTTACCGCAAACAATGTGTCAATATGAATTATTACATTAGTAATAAATAGCCTCCGTAGTGTAATGGTCAGCATGCTCGCCTACCGTTCTGGAGGTCCCGGGTTCGATTCCCAGGAGGGTTTAATAAATATAAGTGATTTTTTCACTCTAATATTTATTCAATATTACACTAGACTGGTACCTGAAGTGGAGGGCTGATCACCTTTCCTTCATGTGTAATCGATCGAGATAACACTGTGTTTATATGAAGCAGTGCCCTATGCACCATTGGGGTGCAGTAAGGGATTTATTTTTATTATTAATGAATAGCAACGACAAAATCACGATATGTTTATTCTCTATTTGAGTTGATATTTTCGATTTCTGGAAAATAATGGACGCTGATTTTGAACTCAAACTGATTTTTATTAAAATTAAAATATCTTACCTTAGTGTCGGCATCAGGCTGTTGTATTCTCACATCGAGCGAGCCCCCCAGAACCGCATACCAGTACTTCCCTTGGTCTCCCTGGCGGAATACTGCAAAGATAAACCGTATTATAAAATATTACCCTAAAAATATTCACATGAATCATTCTTTAATTTCATCCAGGTATCCTTTTTGTTATGCTCCCCAATATCGAAGTTTGACGACATGTCATTTAAAATGCAAAGTTTATCGTACACATTACACATGTGCTATTGATGCAAGTAAAAAATATAATAAATATTTTATGTACTCCATAGATAAAAGCTTTGACGAAATATGACTTAATAATTCATCAATAAAAAGTACAATATTCACTTTTTATACATCATTATAAATTATAAAGATATTCTGTACCGTATTATTTTTTGACATCTCATCAAAGATGAAGAAGAATATGGAAGTCTGGGCATTTACGGGGCTGACGACCGTCATCTGCTGGTTTAAGTGATCACTTTACACACGTGTAACATTCACCAATTCTACCCATTATTGACAACCACACTACTCAAATTCTTGAAAGTTCTATATATGAACCAATTTAGAAACCTTGTTCATGAATCACCAGAAAAAAAAATATATATAAAAATAGCTCCTGTAATTGGAGATAATCCAGATTTTGTGAACAAGTATTTGGACACACTCAAAATGTTGTAAATAAATTATCTGGTCAAATTATAAGCTTAAATAATAAAAATGAAAATGGTATTTTCTGGCGTTTCTCATGTGTGTGATTATAATCCAGGATTCAGACCTCACACACTAATTAAAGAGTTTCTGCTTAGTAAAAAAAAGCTTCTTTACATCTCACCAATAGATGTCTCTAGTGAAGTTCTAGTGATTCAAGAACAAGGTTTCTAAATTGGTTCATATATATATAACTTCCAAGAATTTGAGTAGTGTGGTTGTCAATAATGGGTAGAATTGGTGAATGTTACACGTGTGTAAAGTGATCACTTAAACCAGCCGATGACGGTCGTCAGCCCCGTAAATGTCCAGACTTCCATATTCTTCTTCATTTTTGATGAGATGTCAAAACAATAATATGAAAATAACTCAGGTAATTGGAGATAATCCAGATTTTGTGAACAAGTATTTGGACACACTCAAAATGTTGTATATAATAAATAATTTATGTACTCCATGGATAAAAGCTTTTACGAAATATGACTTAATAATTCATCAGTAAAAAGTACAATATTCACTTTTTTATAATAAATAATAAAACCCTTATCCGCACCCCAATGGTGCATAGGGCACTGCGTCATATAAACGCAGTGTTATCTCGATCGATTACACATGAAGGAAAGGTGATCAGCCCTCCGCTTCAGGTACCAGTCCAGGGTAATACTGAATAAATATGACAGTGAAAAAAATCACTTATATTTATTTTACCTCCCTTGGGAATCGAACCCGGGACCTCCAGAACGGTAGCCGAGTGTGCTGACCATTACACCACGGAGGCGGACACTTTTTTATACATCATTATAAATTATAAAGATATTCTGTACCGTATACAAAGTGAACACACAACAAAAAACTTTCATTTATAAATAAACGAAATTTTTCGAGTAAAAGGGTATTTTTAACATCGCACCGACTTAACTCAAATGCTTCTAGTCACAACAATTTCTTATTGGAAAGTTGTTGGAAACAAATGATTGACATTCAATGATTAGTTTGACGTTTCGATTAAATGAGATATTCATCTAAGAGATAGCCAACTTTATTAAATGTATCTATCTACTTTTGACATTTTAAATTCATGACTTCATGACTCAATTACTATAATATTGAAGAAGAAAAAATCTTATGAATACGCAGATTGTTTTGTAATGACAGTTGCGGTAGAGTAAGGGCGCTTGTCCACTACCCGGAATTCCGTGTAATATACCGTCTGGCACGTCAGTTAGCGTTTTAAAACGACGATTGGCTTGGATTGGCTTGCGCTCTTGTCTATATTTCTTCGGATCGGTGCTCTTGATCGGTGTGTGAACACGTTGCGCGTAAATTCAATCACGCTAAACTGTCGTAGTCGTTTTCATTTTTAAAAACCGAACTGCCGGACGGTGAAATCCCGTGTAGTGGACAAACGCCCTAAGAGCGCTTGTGCACTACACGGAATTCTACCGCCCGGGAGTCCGTTTTTTTTTATTAATAAAAGTGACTACGACAGTTTAGTGTAATTGAATTTACGTGCACCGTAATCACGCACCGATCAAGCACACCGATCCGAAGAAAGACGGTCAAAAGCACAAACCAATCATCTGTTTTATCATGCTAATCGAACTACCGGACAGAAAATTCCGTGTAGTGCACATGCGCTCCAAGGGCATGTGTGAGCGTGTGTGCTTGTGTGCGTGTGTGTATGTATAATAGGGGAACTACTTTCTCTAGTTTTTAAGCCTGGATATTTGTCTTGTTCCTGTGGCGCTTTTTTTGTGAAATATTTTATTGAGAATTTTGAAGAGGTACGTACCTTCACTTTCGAAATTTACCGCAGTGAAGAAGGGTGTGTTATGGGGGTGGAATATATTCGCCAGTGGAGACGATCAGTCGGGTTGATATTAAGGAGCGTCTACGCTGTTTTTTTTTTTATCAAAAAACATGTGCTAATAAAAAAAGCATTTTGATTTTTTCTAAGCATTGTCGGAGTGATTCAAGAACAATTTTTCTAAATTGGTTCATATAAATATAGAACTTCCATGAATTTGAGTAGTGTGATTGATTGAATAATGGGTAGAATTGGTAAATGTTACACGTGTGTAAAGTGATCTTTTAACAAAGCTATGACGGTCGTAAGCCCTGTATATCCCCAAACTTCCGTATTATTCTTCATCTTTATTGAGATGTCAAAAAAACACATATAGTGATTGCAAAAAAGTATTTCTGAGTGGTTTACCGTACATATTTCAATAAAATATTTATTTAGATGGAAAATGTTTAATAAATCGCGGATTTGTGGCGAGCAGACTGCATAATCAAAACCCATATCCGATTTTATTTCTTAAAAATATCAATAGATCTAGCCAAAGAATGAATGATTTACTAGAAATCAATTTTTGCAAATCCAAACGCGCGCAAAGACACTCATTTTTCATAGCTCCAAAACTGTTTAATTCTTTCAACAAAGACCATATATTAGACAATAATTACCAAAATTTTAATTAAATTATTTAAAAAAAAACAGATTTAAAAAAAAAGTTCTTTTAAACGTATAACTCATATTGTATACATTTACTAACTTTTTTCATTAACAACTTTATTTTTTTGTTTTCTGTTTCAATCAAATATTTGTAGTTTATATTAGCTAACTTATTTATATTACTTTTAATCTAAGTTTATTTCTGGTATCTATTGTATTCTTGCCAGAGCCCTTTTATTATAACCTAAAATAAAATGTATACCCACACACAGGCCAAGCCTTTATGGGATATTTTTTTTAAATGCAAAATAATTAAAAATAAAGAAAAATATATAAACTCAATTTCGACAGTACAAAGCGCCTATTGCTAGTCTAGGCTGTTCTGTCAGATAGTGCCCTTGTCGTTTCAGCACAAGAGGTGCCTGCGTCATCAAGCCTTCACATGATCCACCCCTGAAGGGAGGAGTCTCCACCGATCCCATACAAATCGTGACAATACGTAACATCAACCTCCACCGCCGCGAGTAATATTATATCGGCCACGTGACGTATGCGTTTCGGATTAAATCTGGTGACGTCTAAAGTTACCCAAAGGCAATTAGGTTACGTCGTTATGCTCAAGGTCTCCTAAAGCTATTGGCTAATAGCATTTCATTCTATGTTTGTACGTCATATCCTCACAAAGCTTGTGGTAATTGAAATCAAAATCAATTAAATGCCTTGATTAAAAACAAACCGAGACAAGTAAATTATGTATTTACACAATTATTTCCACGTTGCGATTTTTGAAAAAAATAACGTTTTTTATTATTTGAGATAATTTTAATTATATAAATTATTTGTATATATGTATACATATATTTATATATATATATATATATATATATATATATATATATATATATATATATATATATATATATATATATATATATATATATATATATATATATATATATATATATATATATATATATATATATATATATATATATATATATATATATATATATATATATATATATATATATATATATATATATATATAAATATATATATCAACGTATATTTAAATCTTAAAGTTAGATTAAAACACACATGAATATGATTTTATCCTCAAGGAACTTCTGCGGTAGCTTGCATGAGCTTATGCGAGCGCGGGTATCCAACCCTGAGTTTTCATGCTATTCGTTTTCGTTTCCTCTCATATGGCACTTTCTTTTCTCTTTTAATTTACTGTCCATACAACAGTTATGTCCTCCACCCTAAGCTCTTTCAACTACGTCATCTGCATTTCATAAAATACGTTCCGCTTTCATCTCAGATAAAAAAACTGGAACATTTTATTTCTCTTATTTTTTGACATCTCATCAAAGATGAAGAAGAATATGGAAGTCTGGGCATTTACGGATCGTCAGCCTCGTAAATGCCCAGACTTCCATATTCTTCTTCATCTTTGATGAGATGTCGGATACGGATCGATACGGATCGTCAGCCTCGTAAATGCCCAGACTTCCATATTCTTCTTCATCTTTGATGAGATGTCTAAAAGTAATATGAAAATAACTCCTGAAATTGGACATAATCCAGATTTTGGTCACACTCAAAATGTTGTAAATTTTATTTCTCCGCTAGAAATATATAATATAAAACCCTTATCCGCACCCCAATGGTGCATAGGGCACTGCTTTATGTGAACACAGTGTTATCTTGATCGTTTACACACGAAGGAAAGGTGATCAGCCCTTCGCTTTAGGTACCAGTCCAGGGTAATATTCAATAAATATTACAGTGAAAAAAAAATGCACATTTTATTCTAATCAAATTAACTTAATTGTGTTTAAAGCAGTCGCTCAGTGATAGATTGTCTATTCATTTTATTCAAGTCTTCTGAATGCTCAGACCTTCATATTCGCTTTGTAGAAAAAAAGTTTCGTCGTCTCTTTTAAGACATTTAATAATTCTTAGTACTTTATGTACACTCGGGCCTCATATAACAAGGTTATACGGTTCCACAAAAACCTGTGTTATACAAGGTTTGAAGTTCGTACAAAATTAGGGTTTGCGTTCCAAAAAAAAAATCTAAGATAGTTCATATGAATATGTAATTAATTTATTTAATAGTATTATTTAATTTATTTATTTTTCTGAAACCGTGTTATAAAAAGCGTGAAAAATACATTTGTTTACAAAAATATGCCATAATTTATACATCCGTGTTATACAAGTCCAATAATAATGAGTTCAATGTACACATATTTCAATTCTGTATTTTACAATATCATTGAAGTGAATGAGTAATGAATATAGTTTTCAGAAGTTTCGTACACATATTTCTATAATCCTTAAAATACTTTATTGGATAAATATATCAAGATCAAATAATATCCTTTTTCCCCGCAGAGAGGGTTTTACAATAAATTAAAAGGGTTTAGCCAAAAAAATAAAAATAAAGAAAGATTAGTGACTCTTTATGAATTTGAAGTTTTTAGCTTACCCTAAAAATTTACGACCGAGATAATGTGAGATTAGTGTGGGAAGGTATTCAAATGGGATTTAAAGTTATTGTCTAAGTTATCATTCAACTACGGGTCGTTTTAATTTAATTTTACGATATAAATTAAATGCTTTTTTAAGACACACTGTTCTTAACTTTCGACATATGTATATGTTTATTTTAAGTACATATCTCGTTTCACCTACCCTCGGATGCTTATTTTTTTTATTTATTTAATATTGTTACATTTTATTTATCTAATTCAAAATAATTTCCATACATTTCTACTTATTACAATCTTATAATTTTAGTTGCGCTGAGCCTCTACAAAAAATAGACATCTTGTTCTTCGAGAGGGAACTTCTAGTTAAAAGAACTCAGCTTAGTGATAGTTAAGTATAAAAGTTTGAGATAATGTTTAATAATTAGTACATAAGTGAATTCATATCCCATGTAAATTAAAATTATGCATCTATATAATATTATTGAATTATTAAATAAGCAAGTGTTTTGCTTGGAAATTGTCACAAATTTTTAGTATCTTTAATGTTGAATATAAAAAACGCACTCACACTTCGGAATTGGCTGTAAAACTTAAAAAAATTAGAGCCTTAGTAGAACTATGATAAGGGTTGTTGCATTAGGCGTAGCTAGATTACACTTGGACATTAGGTTGTCCCTAAATTAATAAATACTTTTAGCTGAGTATATAATACTATATATATATATATATATATATATATATATATATATATTTAGAATATCTATATATATATATATATATATATATATATATATATATATATATATATATACGTATACATGAATGTACATATAAATTTTCATATATATTTAATTGCAATAAAATATGTATAATGTATGAATGCCATATTGGATAGGATTCGTCGAATTTTTCTCGAATAAAGTCGCCAGCTAATGTGAAACGCGGTATTGTATACATACATACATATAGAAGAAGACACGGGAACGTCGATCTTTCACTTTACGTTGAAGGATGTTCCTCTCGACTTAAATATTAATAAACAATACAATTTTACATATGAAGCACAGAAAAGGGTCCTGAATAATTTATGTTTAGATTTCAGCACCAAATATGGTATGGATGGTTTTGAATTATTATTGAAGGAATATATTTTGG
>NW_028280926.1:300000-440000 GCF_059751285.1 Brachycentrus maculatus
TATATATATATATAAATATATATTTATATATATATATATATATATATATATATATATATATATATATATATATATATATATATATATATATATATATATATATATATATATATATATATATATATATATATATATATATATATTTATATATATATATATACTGTACTCGTTTTATGGAAAATGGATATTTTAATTACAATTAAAGCATGTGTACAAGGTTTCGAAGTTC
Organism: Brachycentrus maculatus; assembly: GCF_059751285.1. NCBI lineage: Eukaryota > Metazoa > Arthropoda > Insecta > Trichoptera > Brachycentridae > Brachycentrus > Brachycentrus maculatus. The sequence goes on from NW_028280926.1 coordinate 300,230, forward strand.
GATAATATGTTTGTCAATCATGGAAAAAATGATATTTGTTACACTGTTTATAAAATGATCACGTTAACCAGCCAATGACACGTTGTAAACCTAGTAAATACCTGGACCTCCATACTATCATCTCACAATATCACGTCGAGTTGATGTCCGGTGGTTAGTAAAATGGACTTTGAATCAAATGCTTCAGGTTCGATCTCTACTCTGCCATAGTTTAAATATGGCTATTTTTAAACACAAACTGCTTAGACTTACCTAAAAATAATTAACAAATAGATTTTTTTGTGATTAAAAAAAATTGTAAGGGATATATAGTAACTGCAGTAAAATGGTGGTTTTTTCTGATGACATGCTGAAGGAAATATTTTTTATTACTTTATAATTGTGTTTAAAAAATATACTTATGTAGAATATATAGAAATAAAAATAAATGTCCCCATATAAGTATATTTTTAAAACACAATTATAACTAACTAGTTAGTCATTTAGTTATAATTGTGTTTTAAAAATATACTTAAGTAGGTACATTTATTTTTATTTCTATAAATAATTATATGTAAAAAATTATATTTTATTATTTAAAAGCATGAAAATATTGCGGATATACTAATTTAGAAATAATTTAAATGGAAATAATGGTAAATTGTCTGTTATTTGAAAATGTATGTGTGCGAGTATTTAAGATAAAATTCAGGATAAATGAACGCCAAAAATGGTTAAATTAATGAAAAAAAATCATTAATAATAACTCCTAAGGGAAGAAAACCTAGATTTCTGAACGAGTATTTGGACACACATCGGTGTTGCAAAAAAAAATGTTACTTAAATATTCGTATTCTGTATTTATTTCAGTATTTTTCATTTTCAGTTGAAAATGGTTTTCACTGGATTGCAAGCTTGTATAAACCAAAACATTTTTTATATATTTGACTAAAAAATTCAATTATTTTATCGAACGAATACTTCAAGGCTTGTTATTTAATTTGTTACGGAAATAAATACTCAAGTCATTGCGTAATTTAAATAGTTTCGATTGTTGCAATGTGTATTGAGAGTTAAAAATCAGTGAAATTCAACCCCCAAAAAAGCTTTCGAAATTTCATTACAGGTAGGGTAACAATCAATGGCAAAACTGCAGTCACAACATTGAAAGCTACCCTTAAAAGTACCAGGCCGTATCGAATTTATTCACACATTGATAGAAGATATCTCAGACTAAAAAAGTGGTATTCATATGTCTGTCAAACTAAGTTAACTCTTTGATTGCTGTTTTCTAGATTCTTGATTCTAAGAACGATGTTAAAATTCTTAACATTCAACAATAATAAATTGTAACCCAATCTTTATTTCATTATCAAACTATGCAATGGATGTTGATAGAAAAGTAGTCAAAGAAATGATTGTGGTGAGGTGATAAAAAAATATATAATTTATTTAGAAGGCATTTTATTAAAGAAGGATGTCGATTTCAATGTACGACGGAATCGTTTTCAATTGAAATGATTTCGTATATCACCACCATAAATTATTTTAGGGTTTAACTAATTTGATGCTTTTCGAAATAAAATAAAAAAAGTGAAACTAAGCTGAATTGAAAATCACAATGTACCATTTCCATGTTTCCAAAACTATGTTCGTAACTTTAATAAGTGTTCACCAAAATTTTGGAAACTATTATACAATAAAATCCATAGTATAAATTACTGATATAATGTAAAAATCACCCAATATAAAAATAATAAGAGAATAATGAGAATAAAGTAATAAGAATTTTAAGAAGTGTTCAATCTCAGAAAAGTTTGACGAACCCTGTATCGTTTGAAGTCATTTTTAATTTATGTTTTATTTAGTAAATACCACTATTTCTTGGTAAAACTTAAATTAAAAATGGATAAATTTTACCACACAGTGACTGCCGAATCATTTAATTTATCACGAGATTTTATTATACTGGAAGTAAATAATCTATTTTTGAGGGGTGAAATGGTACTGGTTTTGTTTATCGTAAGTTCTTTATCTTCAAACCCTTATCCGCACCCCAATGGTGCATAGGGGACTGCATCATATAAACACAGTATTATCATGATCGTTCACATTAAGGAAAGATGATCAGCCCTCCGCTTCAAGTACCAGTCCGGGGTAATATTGAATAAGTATCGTAAGCTACTAATGTTTAAAAATCAATTATATTTTAATAACTAAATCATCATCTCTTATAATAAAAACGTATCACATATTTGAATATTACATATATATGTATATTTATAAATATATAAATATATATATATATATATATGTATATATATATATATATATATATATATATATATATATATATATATATATATATATATATATATATATATATATATATATATGTATATATATATAAATATATATATATATATATATATATATATATATATATATATATATATATATATATATATATATATATATATATATATATATATATATATATATATATATATATATATATATATATATATATATATTTAAAGACATGAACGTGGAAGGGGCGAATAATGTTTGCAAATACAGAGTGGTATGGCGTTCTATTCTCTCTGCCTACCCCTGCGGGGAAGGGGCGTGGTGGTTAGTTATATAATTAATCGATCTTTTTCAGTAATCTCTAAACGTTTGTGACCGCATACCTTTATTACGAAAATAATTATAAATTCCCTTATTTTTTTATGTTAAGGATTAGAAAATAAAAAACAGTTGTGTATTTTTTTTCCTAATTAATAAATCTTTAAAGACTACAAAATTACTCTCAATGCACTTTCTCGCAAAAGACAAAGATAACGTTTCGCTGCATGATCGCAAAAGCGGAAGTGTTTTGCGTCACAAGTTAGAAATTTGAATAAGAAACGGTATGGTACAGTTACGTGGGGTACTTACTGCATTGTGCGTGTGTCCAGGCTATAATGAGGTAAGTCATACCTAATCACGGTTATTGTGTTCTGCTACAAATTACAGAATGCGTTATTGCTTACTTGTACTCGCATATCAATAGCATTGCAATACTTAACCCTTTTTTAAACACAATGTTTTTTTCTCGATATTCTACGTGTATTAAAATTCTTTAAAAAACATCGAACTACTATTTTTCCAAAATATTTCTTATCTATAGTATAAATTTTAACCACAATTTAAAATTTAATTAATTAATTAATTACGTTCCTTTATAATTAATGTCGATTGATAAAATTCTTACTCAAAATGATATGACAAATAATGCAAACAAATGTAAAAGAAATCATTTATTATTATTTATTAATCTTTATTTTTAACCTGGAGGTAAAGTTCTCTTATCCTTATCCCACCCGATGGTGCAAAGGACATTGCACCATATAAACGCAATGTTATCTTGATCGTTTACTTATTAAGGAAATGTGAGCAGCCCCCAATCAATATTAGAGTAACATTTTGAGTGTGTCCAAATACTTTACAGGAGTTATTTTCATATTATTTTTTAACATCTCATCAAAGATGAAGAAGACTATGGAAGTCTGGGCATTTACGGGGCTGACGACCGTCGTCGGCTGGTTTCATATATATAGAACTTCCAAGAATTTGAGTAGTGTGGTTGTCAATAATGGGTAGAATTGGTGAATGTTACACGTGTGTAAAGTGGCCACTTAAACCAGCCGATGACGGTCGTCAGCCCCGTAAATGCTCAGACTTCTATATTCTTCTTCATCTTTGAGGAGATGTCAATAAACAATATTAGAGTGAAAAAATCACTTATATATTTGACCCCCCCCGGAAATCAAACCCGGGACCTCCAGTACGGTAGCCGAGCGTGCTGATCATTACACTGCAGGGGCAGACAAATTAGCCAATTTATTATTAATATTATTAATTTGGCACAAAAAAGGATTTGAACATAAAAACGAACAATCATTTTATCATGTAAAAAAAACGATCTGCCAACTAGGGTTACGCTTCATATGCAAGAAAACATGTTATGGAAAACATAGATCTATTGTTCTCTATAGAGGTCTATATTATATTTATCCTGGAAGACATAAGACTGGTTTACCTGCACCTGTAATTATTACATTATTACAGTGGTCGAAACCGGTATCTAAGTAAAATAATGCATGTGTACGATCATTGCATATACACATACATATAATGGCCTTCAATCTGAGAGAGAGTGATGCGAGTATGTGAATCTACCTGTAATCTTGTTTTTTCTCGAAGCGAGTAATCTCTGTGTGCTTCCTTCACGATTACGATATTTTAAAAGAAATAATATTTATTTTCTTGGAGAAGAAAGTGCGTTTTTTTATTCTAATAGTTATGCACTGCTTCTGTTTTATGAATATTATTAACATTTATAAAATATGTATTATCAACAAAATAAATTGCAGTGATATTAAAGACATATCGTTTGAATAAGTATGCTGCAATTTATCTGATAACTAATTTATTTTTTTCTCACCGAGATTTTTTTGTCTACCGGTTTCGAGACGTACCCGTCTCTTCGTCAGGACAATCACTACTACAGCATGGAAACAATACCACTCTTCACCACCATAGCACCATTTACACACTGAAAAATACACAAAATGTTTAACACATGCGATTTTTGGTCTTGCTGAATGCTTTTGTTTATTTGATTTATGTGAATTTCGTTTTACTTTTAATTTAATTATTAAAAATATTGAGAATATTATCTAATTACGTTTGAAAAACAATGTTTTTTTTTTTAAATTTTCTTTTACAGTTACATTCCGCGTAAACATTTTCTTTTCCTAAAATAACAACATCGTCAACGAATGCTACGAGAGCAATACATAAAATCAACTCTTTTTAAAAACCTAAGAAAATGTATTTTTTTTTATTATTTATTATTTTACACAGCGGATTATTCATCTTATTTAAGATAAAAATATCGATATTATATATATTTCAACTTGAGATGAAGCTACTAACGTTTTAGCAGTTAGAAGTCGGAGCATCCCAGGGCTTTTTTTTACTGCCTTGTGTAATTATTCATTCTGCCCATTGAAATATTTTTTACGAAATAAATTATATGTTTTAGATTCAGGTTTTGTACTGATATTTTTTGGTGGAACTGCATTTTATAGAATAAAATAAAAAGTTTATAGTTTTTTCCACATTAATTGTATTTTACAGACAATAGGGGGGAGGCTTTAGTCATTGACATATTGTTAATTATAGGTTTATTATTATTTGTTATTGATTGTTTAAATATGTTGCAGTTTTACGACCATGATTTTACAACATTTTGAGTGTGTCCAAATACTTGTTCACAGTTTACATCTCCAATTACAGGCATTATTTTCATATTATTTTTTGACATATCATCAAGGATGAAGAAGAATATGGAAATCTGGGCATTTACGGGGCTGACAGCCGTAATGGGCTTCATAATTGGTTCATATATATAGAACTTCCAAGAATTTGAGTAGTGTGGTTGTCAATAATGTGTAGAATTGGCGAATGTTACACGTGTGTAAAATGATCACTCAAACCAGCCTATGACGGTCGTCAGCCCCGTAAATGCCCAGACTTCCATATTCTTCTTCATCTTTGATGAGATGTCAAAAAAAATACCATGATTTTATACGAAACACGTGTTACAATAGTTTTGAAGGAATAGTGGTATTTACTAAGTAAAACATTAATAAAAAATCACAGACTTAGCTTCGATGTTATGTTACGTATGATGACGTATTATAATCATCCTCATATAATCGTTGGTGAATCAGAACAACTTCAATTATTGTAATCACGAAACGGAATTATCGTTATTCATCGCGATCGATTTGAGACTTAAAACGTAATAATTATCTGTAAATTCAATGTCTGTGCTTAACATAGACCTTGCTACGATATTTTATGATAATCAGCTATTTTAATTATTACAAGGTTACGCGTATGCCCTAGTAATTAGAAATAATTACGTACGTATCAATAAAACGTCTTAATGTTGAGTGTTTAGTATTTCGTTTCAATTTTGGTCAACGGTATTTAGGGGTTATTATTTTGAAGGCTAGACACCCAATCAGTTTTAAATGTCAGTTATTATTTTTTATTGACACGATATAGCTACTGTTTTATGAATATTCAAATGCGTGAATTCATTATTTGGTTATTGCGTCTTTATCGTCTAAGGCTTCATTTAAAAACATTGACTGTTTGACCGAAAGGCCGTAATTTCAGTGGTGGGATTCAGCCGGTTCGCACCGGTTCGCTAGAACCGGTGGTTAAAATTTCTAGAGTTCGCCGAACCGGTCCTTAACCCTTTGTTGTCACACAATATTCCGATTGAGATCATGTATCGGAGCACGCTCGGTTTACTTGGTCCTCTAAAAAATGGTAAAAATATTTGAACCTCACGAAGAGAAAAAAATAGTGGAAATATTCAGCTAAGTTATTGCACTATTAAGTAAAAAGAATACCATATAATCCATGATCCATCTTACGACATTCCGTGATTGAGTTCAAAACAGCCATCTGGGTATTTATTGGGCTTTCGATATACGATAACCTATCATAGGCTTGTTAAAGTGACCACTTTATAAATGACATTGTTCTACCCTCAATAGACAACCACACTATTTAAATTATTGGAACTTATATATCATGTAATTTACACGTCGCTTCATGTGAGTTCTCGTCAGTATGTATGGTTGATTTGAGTAAACTTTTCATTTAGCATAAACCATTTTATTTTTAACCCAGATTTCCATATTCTTCTTCATCTATGTTGAGATGACATAATATAAAAATAACTCAAAAGTGGAATAACACTGATTTGTGAACAAGGATTTGGACACAGCCTAAACGTTTTTAGATTACGTTAAAGATGTGATAAAATTTATTACGAAACTGCATAATATCCTTACATGCACTTATGCACACATTTACAGTTGAATGTCATTATGATATAGGGCGCAAAATGCACACGTCACGTTTTCTTGTATAACAACTGATTGATTTGTAAATTTTCAAGGTTATAATGTTCCCTTCCTTTTCCGACCCTGATTTTATACGAACATTACCATTTTCACGGTTGCAGAATTATACAACATGTAACTAGGGCGTGCTATACCGGTTGTTTTTAAACGAATTTACCGGTAAAATGACTTTATTTGACTTTCAGCTAACCGGATAATTTAAGTCTTATTCATTTTAATCAATTTTGAAATTTAATCAATACGTATATTTGTATATATACTTATATAAAGTCAGTTTTTTTTAAACATTAAATTTTATGGTAAAAACAGGTTTCACGCATATTAATTGGTTATTGATTACGATACCATATTTTAATTTTTTATTTATTTTACATTCACTTTAAATTTATTTGAATTTCTCAACATTTTTACGTATTTTCTTTAATATATCCTAATTTTTATACTTCTGTTCTGTTTTTCCACCAATTTTGCAGTTTTATTTGCTAACTGTTTTTCTATAATTTTTTTTAAAAAATGTGTCTGTGTATTTAATCTTGTGATTCTATGTATGTTTCTATAAAGTGTGTTAATTGCGATTCGTGTGTTTTGCTGAGAAGTGCTTTCTTGTGTTATGTGAGAGTTATTCTTAATTTTTTTTTGGCTGAAATAAGTTAAAATTTAGATATCATCCCACCATAGATGTCTCTAGTGAAGTTCTAGTAAATTCAAACACTACGTTTCGAGTTCAATATATCTAGAAGTGATTAATGTATCTAGAAGCTTCATGAAGTTGGGTTATGTGGTTATCAATCATGAGTGTCCGCCTCCGTGGTGTAATGGTCAGCGTGTTTAGCTGCCGTGCTGGAGGTCCCGGGTTCGATTCCCAGGGGGGGTGAAAATAAATATTAGTGATTTTACACTGTTATATTTATTTAATATTACCCTGGACTGGTTCCTGAAGCGCAAGAGTGATCACCTTGCCTTCATGTAAGTAATGATCAAGATAACACTGCATCGATTCGATACAGTGTCCTATGCACCATTGGGTGCGGATAAGGGTTATAAGTAAGTATAAGTAAAATCATGAGTACCTACAATTGGTGAATGTTACACGTGTGTAAAGTGATCACTTTAACCAGCCTATTACGGTCGTAAGCCCCGTAAATGCCCAGACTTCCATATTCTTCTTCATCTACATATGTTGAGCATTGAAAAAAAAATTGTACTTTGATTATTTTCTTAGTATTTGGGATATTACATATGGTTTTAAATATGTAAGTGCGTTTTATTCAGTTTATTTTTCGTATAATTTTCACTTAAGTTAAATTACCTATATCTTAAAGCGATGAATTACCGGTTAAACTTAATTTCCGGTTCTGAAATTTACAGATTTGTCGGTAAATTTACATTTGCATGCCCTAATTACAACACCAGCAGTGCGAATGAGGTCACAGATATGCGCACGAACCGATGCTCTGTGAAGACTCACCATTGGGAAAAGGTCTACAGATCTTTAACAGTATCGAGAACTGCGGAAAATAAAACATGAGATAACCCTGATTATAATGAATTATTTAAGTAGGTTACAAGATAATTAGATAATGCTAAAGAAATTATTTTTTAGTAATTATTGATGTACACAAGTCTACAGAAAATTAGAAAAATCTTTTACTGTAAAATTTTAAGAGAAATAACATAGAGTCAAAAATATAGCTTAGATAAAACTGGCGTTTCTCATGTATGTGATTATAATCCAGGATTCGGACCTGATATACTAATAAAATAATGTCTGCTTAATAAATAGCTTCTTTTCATCTCACCAATAGATGTCTTTAGTGAAGTTCTAGTGATTCAAGAACAATGTTTCAAAATTGGTTCATATCTATAGAACATTCAAGAATTTGAGTATTGTGGTTGTCAATAATGGGTGGTATTCGTGAATGTTACACGTGTGTACAGTGATCACTTGAACCAGCATATGACGGTTGTCAGCCTCGTAAATGCTCAGACTTCCATCTTCTTCTTCATCTTTGATGAGATGTCAGATGTGAGATTAACTTACAAGTAAGATAAATTATTTTATCCCAGCTGCCTCTTCAAATAATATCAGATCATCGATGATATCTTTACTGATAAATAATTCAAAAATTATTTTAATTCATGTAATTATTCTTTTCATTTGATTAAATCATTCCTTGCTCGATCTTAGGCACCTAAATTATAATATCTTTAGACACAAACACGGTAATCGACAAATTTGATTTAGTAATCATAGATGGCGTTGAATTGGCGCTGTTAGGTAACGTGCCTAGATTAGCATTCAAGTTAATGATTTAACTTGTACCTACAATTGGCTGCACCTGCATTATTTGCATATTGCAGTGACCCAGTGAAGTTTACAAAATTGTGAAATTTGATCGTTTGCGCGATTATTTATCCTTTTGTCTGATTAAAATAAATGCTTCTATACAATTTCGATAAGATAGATGAAATAATATCGGACACTTTAAAGATAATATTAACAAATGATTTATTTGTAAAAGAAAAACACTGAAACAGAAAAACAAGAAAAACTGACAATCAGTTTATATTTTAATATATTATTAGATTAAAACCAATATTTTTAGCTTTTCCACTTTATTTTTATTTGACCAGCGACCGGGTTTTGTCGTTACCGATATCATCAGACTGGTCAGACCAGTCTGATGATGTCGGTAACGACGAAACCCGGTCGCTGGTCAAATAAAAATAAAGTGGAAAAGCTAAAAATATTGGTTTTAATCGAAAAATATATTAAAAATGCAATTCCATCACGAGGTGTCAGTGGATAATATAAATCTATTAGTTTATATTTTGACTTAAAGATGGAGGGATAGCTTCCAAAAATGGTCGTCATAATAAAATAAACTCAGGTGGTAAAAAACAATTGTTTTTCTTTTACAATTTCATTATGTTTTACCACAAAGTGAATGCCGAAACAATAAATAAAACGATTTATTTGTTGAAAATTTGTTCTTTCTAAGAAGGATTTTATAATATCTGTCATCACATAAAAAATAAACAAAATGATCTTAATAATCTAAAATAATCTAAAATAAATGACACAAATCATTGTGTCGTTTATTCTTTCTACCTACCTATTTCCATAGAAAAACTGCGTAATGGTTATTTAGTATCAATAAATAAAAAACAAAAACTTCGTAACATGTTAAAGGTGTCTGAACTTGATATGAAACATTAATCTTTCTTCTTTATCTGTCTCTTTATACATCTGACAATCCCAGGGCTTACGACCTGGCATTTGGCTGGCTTAAGTGATCACTTTATACACTTGCGTAAGGTTCGCTATTCCGCCCATTATTGAACATCCATAAACATATACTTTGAAACCTGTACATATCGCTCACTCATTTCAACAATATATCAATCATCGTCAATTTTCAGTTGTGCATGTTTTCGGAATGCCCTGAAAATGTACTATATCCCAGCAAAAGCGGCATATTTTAAACTTAATATTTACCCGCTACAGTGCAGAAAGTGTTATTTTTGCATTTTGAAGAAAACGTATTGTTTAAGTATATTTTTAAATATAATTTAAAAAAATTCAAATTGAGAAGAAACCTTCAGATCTTACCTAAAAAATCTGTTGCACAGTAAAAATTTCAATAAATGGCTTGATATTTATTTTAAATATATTTTATTAAATTTTTAAACATTAAAAACGATCTCCTGAAAAATCATGTTTTTTTTTATATTTGACATTGTTGAAAGGAGTGAGTGAGATTGTCTTTGAATTTTATCTCGAATTTAACAAAGGTACTTGTTTCATCTGTAAAAAGAGTAGACAACATTTTAGACGTTCTCGGTCATGGTTTTTATATTTTACGATATTAATGTGTTAAACGTCGTAAATAAAGCACTAAACGAAATAACACCACGTTGCTAAGACAACAAAGAAGTGAGAAAGATGGACCAAGAGAGATGAGGGGGGAGGAGCGGACAGGAGAGCAGAAGAGGAGGGAGAGGTAGCAGAAGATGGAAGATAGTGGTTTCCGTGTGGGAGTTGGCGCGTGCGCTGTCATGACCCAAACACCTGGCCACGAGGAGGAATCGCCACTCAACAGGTTGAGACAATAGCCACTTTGATTTTGAAAAAAAACATAAGTTTCTGAAAATTATTAATACCAAACTATTTGACTTATGTCCCCTAGTACAGGGGTCGGCAGTCTATCAAATAAGAAGAGCCAAATAGTATAACAATGGAATCAGAGAGCCGCAAATATGTCATAGACTTATGTAGAGGTGGATTTTTAGGGAAAAGAACTTAGTGTTACACGACTCATCGGTTGCAATTGATATTGCGGAAACTAGCTTAATATCTTCGACTCGCTGCTCTCTTTATGGTGGGGACGAACCGGAGTCATTTTGTCGTAACATAATGGTGGATACTGAAAAGAGCATTTCGTCGGAACATAACGTCGTAACATCGCTCGCGGCGAGCATCACCGACCATCCGAAACTATGGATGGAGCGCTCGGTTCGCTGTACTACTGTTACGACGAAATGCTCCGGTCAGTCTTCACCCTAACACATTACGATGCCAGCATTCGTATAGTCAGTACAGCGAGCCGACCTTATTCCGAGTACTCCATCCAATGTTCGGTTGCTCGCCGTGGATGTTACGTTACAACGAAATGCTCTGATTAGTCCCCACCTTACATGCAAAGACATTTTGTAAAATCTGTTTCGCACCGTTTTCGCAGATAGAGGGCGAAGAGCCGCAAACGTCTGGGCAAAGAGCCACATGCGTAAAGAACCGCTCCTGCCGACTTTTGCCCTAGGTCATTTCATATCTTACATTGTTTCCGAAATGCTCTTTTTAACACAATTGGTCACTTTTTATGTGGTATTGGTAAAATACCAGCCATGGAAAATTTATTTTGCATATTAAAAGCATTTTCAACAATTTCACTTTAGTCTACATTTGACCTGAGGATTGAATGATTATTCCGAAACCGTTAGTCACGAGTTAGTGTTTTTTTAAGTGATATTACACAGAGTGAACGATATATGATAAGGAGGGTGTTGGACAATTTAAATTATTAAGTGATTTGACAGTAACTTTTGCGGAAAACATGATGATTTAAATACAAAAATAAAACACTATCCATAGAGAACATATCACAATTATCCAAAATAAATTAACTTAACTAATTTTTAGAGGAAAAGAGAAATTAATTTTTATTAAAACATATTATTTTCGTCTATACAAATGTCCACTAAATTTGAAATGGACAATATTTGCAAAAAAAAGTTTCAGTAATTTTAGGATACATTTAAGAATAAACCTCAGAAAATGGTAAAATTTTCGTATAAATCTTATTTTAGTTTCACATGAAAATAAATATCTCGGTGATGCGTTCGACTGGATTCTTCCATTTCTGGTTTTATGTATTCTATAGCTTTGTATAATGAGATCAACAAGGTACCCAATATGTATTCCGAAATGTCATATACTTATCTGTCAGATTCATTGATATCTTAGGATTACCTAACTGTAAATTCGGGATAATACTTTCATAGCTCTTCTTAGGCCTGAAACGAGAGCTTTTGTTTTAATTTCTAAAGGTCAATTCAAAACAGCCGAGTGGCTTAGGATTTAAGACAGATAGAGAAATTAGTACCTGATTACTTTTCTTATTTTCTTGTTTGTCAAAAACATTGTACGAAACTCAAAGGTTTATTCTATTGCACATACTCGTATGTGTTACATAATTCACAGCTTTACAACATTTTCAGTGTGTTCAAATACTTGTTCACAAAATCTGGATTATCTCCAATTACAGGAGTTATTTTCATATTATTTTTTGACAAAAAATATCAAAAAATGTCAAAAAATAATATGAAAATAACTCCTGTAATTGGAAATAATCCAGATTTTGTGACCAAGTATTTGGACACACTCAAAATGTTGTAAATAAATTATCTTGTCAAATTATAAGCTTAAATAATAAAATAAAAGGGATATTTTCTGGCGTTTCTCATGTGTGTGATTATAATCCAGGATTCGGACCTCACATACTAATATAAGAGTTTCTGCTTAGTAAAAAGCTATACTAATAAATTTTTTGCTTGATAAATAGCATCTTTTCATCTCACCAATAGATATCTCTAGTGAAGTTCTAGTGATTCAAGAACAATGTTTCAAAGTTGGTTTAAATATATATAGAACTTCTAAGAATTTGAGTAGTGTGGTTGTCAATAATGGGTAGAATTGGTGAATGTTACACGTGTGTAAAGTGATCACTTAAACCAGCCTATGACGGTCGTCAGCCCCGTAAATGCCCAGACTTCCATATTCTTCTTCATCTTTAATGAGATGTCAAAAAATAATAGAATTCATAACATACTAAAATCCACCTGTGTTATGTTAAATGTCTTCGGGTATCATTTTTATGTTTTCGTAATAATTAAAATGTATATTTTTCATTAAATATTGAATTATTTTAAGCATCTTGATAATGTAAAAACTAGTCATATAAATATCAAATATCCATTGTTTAATTTTGAATTTTACTTGGTGGCAAAACGATGTATGATAGATGTTCAAATGGTGAAATAAGGAAAGAATGCAAGACTGAGATAAGCATTATCGATAAATTAAGAATGATGTGTTGAGATGGTTTGGACATGTGGAACGTATGAGTGAGGAAGGAACGGTTAAACAAATTAAAAAGGCAAATGTAGTTGAAAAAAAGAGCAGAGGAAGACCGAGAAAAACTTGGCCCTATCAGGTATGTAAAATACTTGAAAGCGGTCAGGTTACGAGTCGAAATAATCGGTGGGTTGTATAAGGAGATGCATGAACGTGGAAGAGGCGAAGAAGGTTTGCATAGACAAAGTGGTGTGGCGTTCTATTATCTCTGCCTACACCTGGGGAAAAGCTGCGTGATAGTTAGTTAGTTGGTAAGTATTAAAAAACAATCACCTTTTGACGTGTATTCACAGTGCCGTATGTTTTGACGTGACTTCATGTTTAAACCGGGATTTAACTGAAACTTTAAATACACTCGTATGACTTGGAAAGTGGGTAGCCAAGTTTATGTTGGTACCGAGCACTGTGCTATCCTCATCAATCATATCACATGTGGGATCATTTGTACATGTCGTTTTAAATACAAGTAACACTTCCAGTAATGAAAGCTTCGAGAAGATCTGCAAATCATTGTCAAGAATGGGATCCTCATGTTTATTGATGATGTTGATTATTATTGCACTGCTCTGTTGAACCTAAATGATGGTTTGGAGCCAAATTGGACCGTGTTATGTAGAAACCACCCAACCCACTAAACTTCTTGATGAATATTACTTGATAGTAACAAGACACACAAGGTGGCTTGGTGAGTGTCTGCAAAAAATTGTTAATTACGAGAATTTTTAAATGAAAGTATATAGAATATGTATTAATATTTATGTACTCGTATACAAAGTTAACAAATAAATATTTTAATATTTGAATAAATAAAATAAAAATTTTACTTTTCTCCCAACCCAGCCCAAAAGATCAATACATTTTTTTAAAAGAACTTTGTAAAAAAAAAACTAACTAACTAACCGTCACGCCGCTTCCTCGCAGGGGTAGGCAGAGAGAATAGAGCGCCACACCACTCTGTCCTTGCAAACATTCTTCGCCTCTTCCACGTTCATGCATCTCCTCATACATACCCGCCGATTGTTACGACTCCTAACCTGACCACTTTCAAGTATTTGGCATACCTGATCGTGCCATGTTTTTTTCGGTCTTCCTCTGCTTCTTTTCCCACTAACATTCGCCTCATAAATTTGTTTTACCGTTCTTTCCTCACTCATTCGTTCCACATGTCCAAACCATCTCAACACACCTTTCTTAATTTTATCGATAATGCTTATCTCAGCTTTGCATTCCTTCCTTATTTCACTATTCGCACATCTATCATACATCGTTTTGTCGCACATTCTTCTGAGAGATCGCATTTCGTCTCAACTTCTTTGTTATAAATATATAAGATATATTGAAAAAAAATCCTTTTTAAAATGTTAGAAACGTCGAATCGGGTTGACAGGTTTCAGCATTATTATTTATATACATGATTCTTCTCAATAAAAAGCTTCTCTCATCCCACCGAAGATGTCTCTAGTGAAATTCTAATGAATCAAGATCAATGTTTCGAAATTGGATCATGTTTTGAATTTGAACAATATAAATAAAAGTTTCAAGAATTTGAGTAGTGTGGATGTCAATCATGGGTAGAATTGGTGAATGTTACACGTGTGTAGAGTGATCACTTAACCAGCCTATGACAGATAGTAAGCCCTGTAAGTGCCCAGACTTCCATATTCTTCTTAATCTATGTTGAGATCTTAATAAATGTGTATGATAGATGTGCGAATAGTGAAATAAGGAAGGAATGCAAAGCTGAGATAAGCATTATCGATAAAATTAAGAAAGGTGTGTTGAGATGGTTTGGACATGTAGAACGAATGAGTGAGGAAAGAACGGTAAAACAAATTTATGAGGCGAATGTTAGCGGGAAAAGAAGCAGAGGAAGACCGAGAAAAACATGGCACGATCAGGTATGCCAAATACTTGAAAGTGGTCAGGTTAGGAGTCGTAACAATCGGCGGGTATGTATGAGGAGATGCATGAACGTGGAAGAGGCGAAGAATGTTTGCAAGGACAGAGTGGTGTGGCGCTCTATTCTCTCTGCCTACCCCTGCGGGGAAGCGGCGTGATGGTTAGTTAGTTTTAGTTAGTTAGTTTTTTGAGATCTTAATAAATAATATTTATCATAGTGATGTTTTTTTTATTTTTTTATTTTGCCAACATCTCAGCTTTGTGGGTTAAATAGTTTCTGCATAATATGGTCCAATAATGGATTGGTTGAGTGACGCAAATCAACGGTGAATATCCACTCCACGAGCTGTGAAATATAATATATATATGTACTTTTTATTCATCTAGTCGACGAGAGTAGAAGGTTCGTTAAAAAGAAAATCAAACGGTATTATATGCCTTATTTAGTATCAGTTTCTCTAGAGTGACTCCCGAATAAAGGGCTCACTAACTAACCATCACGCCGCTTCGCCGCAGGGGTAGGCAGAGAGAGTTTGTCTTTGAGAGGAGCTGTCTTTGCAAACATTCTTTGCCTCTTCCACGTTCATGCATCTCCTCATACGTACCCGACGATTATTTCAACTCCTAACTTGATCGCTTTCTAGTATTTGGCATACCTGATCGTGACGAGTTTTTCTCGGTCTCCTTCTGCTCTTTTTTTCAACTACATTCGCCTCATAAATTTGTTTTACCGTTCTTTCCTCACTCATTCGTACTTAAAACATCGTATTCAATATGAATACGATGTTTAGTGAATACGTTATGAAAATGTTATGTTGCTATTTGACATATCGCGCACTCCTTTCAAGAACGTCATAAATAAAAAACGTGATTTTTCAGGAGAACGTTTTTTTAAGTTTAAAAATATAATATAACGTATTAAAAATAAATATCAAAGCCACTTATTGAACTTTTTACTGTGTAACAGATCTTTTTACGTAAAACCTGAAGGTTTTTTCTCCATTTGAAAAATATTTTGTATATTTAAAAAAATAATTAAACAATACCTTTTCTTCTAAATACAAAAACAGCACTTTCTGCCGTAAATATTAAGCGGGTAAATATTAAGTTAAAACTATGCCTCTTTTGCTGGGATATAGTACATTTTCTGGGCATTCCAAAAACACGCAAAACTGAAAGTTGACGATTTTTGATTTATGACGTTCTTGAAAGGAGTGAGCGATATGTAGGGCCTTAAGTAAAACTTATTTTTCGATTTAGCGTTTAATTTGTAGAACTCCATGATTGACATTTTATACATAGATATCAAACACTAATTTTTAGGGTCTACCACAGGGTTCTATTATGTTGACAGCAATCATTCGTCTATATTACTGATTTCTGTGTTTTCATTTCCATGTAACATAATTTTATTGTTATTTAATAAACTTAATACAAAAAAATTGTGTCATCAATCCGACGTTATAAATCCACTCACTTACCTAATACCATCTCAATAACAGATATAATATATCCCATCAATTTTATTGACATGTAAGTTTTATGATTAAATTAATCGCAAGCAATATTTCTTTAACGACCACTCAAATTTGTCATTCAAATATAATATATTTTTTTAGCCATCTGGATACATTTATCGGCCATTATAATTAGGAAATTACCAATCGTTTATATTTTTTAGCTGCTTTATATCGGCGGTTTGTAATATTGAGTGAAACGTTGACAAACATTGAACAGATATCCGAAAATGACGGACGATCATGACACATGGATGGTTTCACAATAAAAACCATGAGGTAGGGTTTATATAAAGCAAAAAAATATGGATATTTTTAGAAATAATTACTCGCTTCAAAAGAATTCAATATTTTCTTAGAAGAGGGTTCTTTAAGCATGCGACATTTAAGTATTCTCTAGAAATAGCATGCTGTTTTTTTTAATGAAATAAAATCGGACATCGCAACATAAATGAAGAAGAATATGAAGGACTGGGTATATTTATATATATATATATATATATATATATATATATATATATATATATATATATATATATATATATATATATATATATATATATATATATATATATATATATATATTTATTTATTTATATATATAAATATATATATATATATATATATATATATATATATATATATATATATATATATATATATAAACCCTTATCCGCACCCCAATGGTGCATAAGGCACTGCGTCATATAAACGCAGTGTTATCTTGATCGTTTACACATGAAGGAAAGGTGATCAGCCCTCCGCTTCAGGTACCAGTCCAGGGTAATATTGAATAAATATTAGAGTGAAAAAATGTCATAGGCTGGTTAAGTAGTCACTTTACACACGTGCAATATAAACCATTCTACCCATGATTGACAAATACGCTTCTTAGATTTTTGGAGCTTCTAGATTTATTGATCAATCTCGTGACACATGAGTTCATAACATACATCTATGTTGGATTAATTAATACTTTTTTGGCAGAGACCCTTTTTGGTGAATGTTGAATAGCGTAAAGTAATCACTTAGCCAGCCTATGACTCAGACTTTCATATTCTTCTCCAGAAAATCCAGATTTGTGAACGAGTACTTGGACACACTCAAAACGTTGTTATTAATATCGGGTTTCTCAAACTATGTTCCGCGGCGCCTGAATGGATATTTCGCAAAAAATTTAAATGGTTTTTTCAGTACTGTAGAATCTATAGTTTGGAAATAATATTATTGAACGGAAGAAATACTTTAATTAAAATGTCCGAATTTGGGAAGTGTTCTGATGCAGAAAAAAATGGGAATCTCTAACATAAAAATGCAATATGTATGCAAATTAAACGAATAGACTCGGAGTTATTTGAATTATATAGTAACGTAAACAATCGACTCTGAAGACATATCAAATGTTAGTAAATGAATCTTACAAAAAATACTGAATTTTTTTTTACGTAAAAGAAAACAGACGTTTAAAATTATCATATATACCATTTCACACAAAAATATGGAGCCAGTGCAAAATAATGAATTTTTTTTTTACTTTTTTCATTTCTTATGTGTATATTATGTATAATAATAAATATTAAAAAACGAAAAAAAAAACTCCACGACGAATAAAGTGGCTTGTTAAAAAAATTGGAAATATATAAGCGCTTGAAAAAAAGGGTATCAAAGATGGTTTCACCATATTTAGTATACTCATATACTCGTATGTATGTATTTATTTTTAACAAATAAATGAGATTCTGAAAAAAAGTACTTTAAAAAAATCCAGTTAATAAAACAAACAATTTTATTTCAATCTTTATAACTGATAATATTTGGCAACAGTTTTTAACTATCACGAAAT
Source organism: Brachycentrus maculatus (assembly GCF_059751285.1). Classification (NCBI taxonomy): domain Eukaryota; kingdom Metazoa; phylum Arthropoda; class Insecta; order Trichoptera; family Brachycentridae; genus Brachycentrus; species Brachycentrus maculatus. Next base: position 319,157 of record NW_028280926.1, read on the forward strand.
AAACTCGCTTCTGTTATAACAACTACGCCACAATTCTATCCAATCTTGATGCAAATCCTTTGTTTTCAGTGTATTTTAATAAACAAATTTATTACTTTTGTATGTATCAATATTGACAACATGCTTGATCGATCAAACAGCTTCTGTTGTAAGAAGTCCAGTTTGTTTAAAATACAGCGATAATATTATAAACTGTGCGCCTTTACACTATAATAAAATCAATACGTACTCCAGATTATAATTTTCAGATTAACTAGCGACAATATCGAATTTATTGCGTAGTCAGTTTAAGTAAGGTCAGAAGTTTATCGATGTTCTTTCTCGAATGGCGTTTTAGGTACTCAGTTATAGGATATTTTATTAAGGGTACTTATGCAATGGGATTTCAAATAAAATACTGCGTAATAAAATAAGTCAAATAAAGATTCAATAACTGATTAGACGGCAAACTATAGTATTCTAAACTTTTGAGCTGATATGTGTTGTACTAAAATTCACTATGCGTTTTGGTCATTTAAAAAATCAACATATTCAAGTACTTGTTATATCGCTCTTTCCTTTCAACAACGTCATTTATAAAACAAATCAATTTTCAGTTGTGCATGTTTTCGGAATGCCCAGAAAATGTGCTATATCCCAGCAAAAGCAGCATATTTTTTAGTTAATATTTACCCGCTACAGGGCAGAAAGTGTTGTTTTTGCATTTTGACGAAAAGGTATTGTTTAATTATTTTCTTAAATATACTAATTATTTTTCAAATGCAGAAAAAACAATCAGGTTTTACTTAAAAAGATCTGTTACACCGTAAAAAGTTCAATAAGTGGCTTGATATTCATTTTTAATACATTTTGTTATATTTCTAAACATTAAAAACGATCCCCTAAAAAGTTTTTTTCCCCCTAAAAAGATCCCCTAAAGATCCCCTTTTTGAAATATGACGTTGTTGAAAGGAGTGAGCGAATATGAACTTGGGTTTGGACAGGACTGCAGTTGAAATCCAATCACTAAGACGAATGTGTCGCCAAACGACGTTTAATAGATGTTCAAATGGCAAAATAAGGAAATAATACAAGGTTGCGTATCTGCATAAGACGGCATATCTGAGTATCGATCAAGTTTTTTCGTGAATAGACATGTGCCTCTCCGGTGGAATGAATTCTGTGCTAGCGAATATCCCCTTAAAACCAGCACAATATCTCAGTATCAATCAAGTTTTTATGCGTTGTATTGCAATTGTAAGATCGTGTCTAATTTGGATAGATTAATTTAATGATGAATGCAAAATATAATATAAACAGAACAAAGCGTTAAATCAGTGACGTAATAAGCTGACACAACTGGCATATATTATATGTGTATGCATTTATTACGTTATATACACGGACGTGTGTATTTGTGTACATAGAATATGCAGTCATAATAACAGACTCGGTACGTATCTAAATGCGTTACGTTGCAAGTTGAATGCAACACAATGTTTGTCTGAGACAGGGTTGCCACAAAGCAACTGACGCGTACAATAATTTTTAAGCCCGCGAAGCGACCTTAATGGCTTCCTTTTCTTCTTCTCTTACCTTCTGTTTAATGTTGCCTCTTACGTTTCATTCCATTTCCTTCGGTTGGTTGCTGTTTGCAGCTAGTTTCCACCCCCATAGCGGCTATGTCGTCAAACCATGTTTTTTGGGGTCTTCTGACGCCTCTTTTACAATCCCAAGGTCGCCATCTCAACATTTTAATGTCCATCTTGCGGTGTACTGTCTTATATATATTCAAAACGATCGAAAAAAATCTCATAGATTTTAAGAATTTTTCTTGAGAAATACTGGAAAACATGATTTTCAATTATTGTAGCTTATAATTTGACCATTTAATTTATTTACAACATTTTAAGTATGTTCAAATACTTGATATAATCCAGATTTGTGAAAAAGTATTTGGACACACTCAAAATGTTGTACATACTTACTCGTATTTGGTAGTTGTTTAATTAATACAGCAGTAATTTGTAAATTATGATTTTCTTTTAATGTTCAAGCACTATCTGCCCTCTGATTGCAAACAGCTATATAAGGTATCAAACGTTTTGACCAGTATCACTAGTCTGTTTTTGGTTAGTTGAAACATGTTTTTAACAGCAATGTGTTTTTTTCAATATAGAATAATACAGGAAAAAATGGCAACCCTGGTGCAAAGTGCAGCACCAAGCTGCTGTGTATTTTGATAGGAAAATCGTTGACTCCGAGACCTTGGTTTGCAGCTGGGACGACTATACCATTACCTACCTACCAGACTATACATACTCCAAGTGTTAAGTAACTACACTATAGTATAGTCCGCCAGCACGCTGTCCGCTATACTACATACACAAGTACTATTATAGTGTAGTACTACTATGATACGTTGACGTACTATACGTCGGAAGGTATGTGGGTAGCGGTCGCCGTATACCGTGTCATTACCCCGCGCATTTTGCTGTATGGCTGACGATGCGATATGATGCAATTGCAAATTTAACTGCAAACTTAATTAAATTTAATTTTATCACTTATAACAATATGGCGTTTGAACCAAGATTAGAGAGAGGGCAATAAGTCCCCGCAAACGCAAGGTATAAGTTTTATTTAGTCACAGCGCTAAATGAAACAGCGGTAAGGCCAAGTATTCGTTAAAAGGCTTTTTTTTAATTCCAAGTAAAATTTTACCTGATTGATTTTTTTCTTAAAACACCGTTTTTGCATTAAAAAAATACGTTTTTCTTCGAAATTATTATATGGCTTGATAATAAAAAGAGTTATTGCAAGGTTAGGACTAACAAAAATAGAAAAATATTATTTCTACGTACTTATTCTAAATATCCAAAAGACGTTCTTTTGAAAAACCGGGCGTTAACAGACATGTGACCTCTTTGGCAGTCTCTGGAAGAATGAATTCTGTATTTACGAATATTCCCTATACAGAAAATATATGTTAATGTATAAAAATCGCCGCAGGACCATATATAATATGTGATTTTTAAGGAATACAACGAGTAATATTGATTCTGATTTGACCCCAGTCCCCCGAAATAGTCTACCTATAAATCGAATCCGGGACCTCTTGAACGGTAGCTAAGCGTGCTGACCATTTCACTACGGAGGCGGACATTCAATAACACAGGACGAAATATATACCCATTTATTTTTTTTAAGGAATAACCCGCAAAGCCTCGATTAGAGGCTTTGTGAGTTATTCATTTAAAAAAAACTATTCTGCAGGTTGGACAGTAAGGATAGGGAAGGTAAATGTGAAAAATACATCACTAATACCCAGACCAATTGAAAATAAATCTTTCATAAATTAATTTTGCACTTGGCGGGAATTGAACCCGACGCCAGTTTCGCAGTCCAGCGTCTACCCAACTACGCCACGGCGCATGTCGATATACATATCGCTCACTCCTTTCAAGAACGTCATAAATAAAAAAAACATGATTTTTCAGGAGAGCGTTTTTAAAGTTTGAAAATATTATGCAATGTTTTAAAAATAAATATCAAGCCACTTATTAAACTTTTTACTGTGCAACAGATCCTTTGAGGTAAAACCTGAAGGTTTATTCTCCATTTGAAAAATATTTAGTTTATTTCAAAAAATAATTAAACAATACCTTTTCTTCAAAATGCAAAAACGAAACTTTCTGCCCTGTAGCGGGTAAATATTAAGTTTTAAATATGCCACTTTTGCTGGGTTATAGTACATTTTTTGGGCATTCCGAAAATATAAACAACTGAAAATTGTCGATTTTTGATTTATGACGTTCTTGAAAGGAGTGAGCGATATGTATCCCTTCTTCCAGGCTACATCCCGGCTTATTGTCCTTGTAGACTGCCGGGGTCAGCTCTCCTCGTCCTCAGGTTATAGGTCCTTCTGTCCTATCAATATACTATATGTATCCCTCAGACGATTTTTTTGAGTTTTTTGATAAGTGTATAAAAATAAATTGGTTGATTAAAAATACGGAACTCAACCAGATTTTTACGTAATTATAGCAATAATTATTTACAGAACCATCATCTTTCCCAATGATTTGACGCGTAATTCGGAAGCTGGTTTGTATGATAACGACGTTATCAGTTCATATTGAATTATGGCACATGTACTATACATAGTGAACACAAAGTATGTGGTAATCAGACTACCAGTAGTAATATTATATTTATAATACGTAGTTTCATCTAAATAGGTCATCCAAGAACAATAGAATATATGTATTAAATAATAAACATTTGTGATGATAATATTAATAAAATACTAGTGTGTTTCTTTATTAGATAAGAGCATGGATATGACTTCTTGGTTGTTATATGGAGTTTTTTAAAATTAAAAAAAAACATCATTTTTACCACTTGAGTATATTATTTTGTGTACAACATTTTGAGTGTGTCTAAATGCTTATTTACAAATAATCTGGAGTGTCTACAATTAGGAGTTATTTTTTACATTATTTATGACCTGTCAACATTGATGAAGAATAATTTGGAAGTCTGTATCTAGATTACTGTCTAATAAGTACATGAGTAGATAAAAAAATTTGCATGTATTCACAAAATATATTGTTGTAAGGCACGTTAAGCTTTAAGGGACATTATTTTCTTGGCATTCTATTCAAATAATTATTTATTATTATTTATTAATTCTCTGTATCCACTCTTCTTCCAACACTATATCTATATCAACCCTCTAAAAATATACTTTCTTGATGTAAAAATATCTTAATTTTTAAAGTAGGTTTTTTTGGTATTTAGTTACCTAATGAAAATACGCTAGAAAGCGTTTTGGAGAAATTTTCATTAAAACTTTTAATTTATTAGTGGGCGTTTTTAAAAATGCATTGGTATTGCAAAATTGCTATCTTTTCTTTGCCGAGCTTCGTCAAAATGCATTGGTATTGCATAATTTCTTTCTATTCATAGGTAAACTTTGTCAAAATGCATTGGTATTGCAAAATTGCTATCTATGTCTAAATATGTGTGCTTTGTCAGAATGCATTGGTATTGCTAAATTGCTATCTTTTTTTTGCCGAGCTTCGTCAAAATGCATTGGTATTGCATAATTTCTTTCTATTCATAGGTAGACTTTGTCAAAATGCATTGGTATTGCAAAATTGCTATCTATGTCTAAATATGTGTGCTTTGTCAGAATGCATTGGTATTGCTAAATTGCTATCTTTTTTTGCCGAGCTTCGTCAAAATGCATTGGTATTGCATGATTTCTTTCTATTCATAGGTAGACTTTGTCAAAATGCATTGGTATTGCAAAAATGCTATCTATGTCTAAATATGTGTGCTTTGTCAAAATGCATTGGTATTGCAAAATTGCTATCTTTTCTTTGCCGAGCTTCGTCAAAATGCATTGGTATTGCATAATTTCTTTCTATTCATAGGTAGACTTTGTCAAAATGCATTGGTATTGCAAGAATGCTATCTATGTCTAAATATGTGTGCTTTGTCAAAATGCATTGGTATTGCAAAATTGCTATCTTTTCTTTGCCGAGCTTCGTCAAAATGCATTGGTATTGCATAATTTATTTCTATTCATAGGTAAACTTTGTTAAAATGCATTGGTATGGCGAAATTGCTATCTATGTCTAATTATGTGTGTTTTGTCAAAATGCATTGGTATGGCAAAATTGCTATCTATGTCTAAATATGTGTGCTTTGTCAAAATGCATTGGTATGGCAAAATTGCTATCTATGTCTAAATATGTGTGTTTTGTCAAAATGCATTGGTATTGCAAAATTGCTATCTATGTCTAAATATGTGTTTTTTGTCAAAATGCATTGGTATTGCAAAATTGCTATCTATTCATTGCCGAGCTTCGTCAAAATGCATTGGTATTGCATAATTTCTTTCTATTCATAGGTAGACTTTGTTAAAATGCATTGGTATGGCAAAATTGCTATCTATGTCAAAATATGTGTGCTTTGTCAAAATGCTTAAGTTTTGCAAATTGTCTTCTATCAATTTGTGGGTATTATTAGAATGCATTTGTATTGTTGAAATTAAACTTTTTATCCGTAGACTTTGATAAAATACATTCGTTTTACAAAATGTTCTTCTCTTCAATAGTGAGCTTTAGTAAAATTCATTGGCATTGTAAAATTGTTTTCTATCAATTAGTTGGCATTATCAAAATGCATTCGTATTGTAAAATAGTTTTCTATTCATCGGTAGGCTTTGTCGAAATGCATTGATAATGCAAAATTACTTAAATAACACGTTATTTAATACTATCATTTATTTTAGTAAAATGTATAACATTTTATTATTTATCATATCACTCACTCTTTTCAACTACATCATATATCAAAAATCGTCAATTTTCAGTTCTGCCCAGAAAATGTGCTATATCCCAGCAAAAGCGGCATTTTTTAAACTTAATATTAACCCGCTACAGGCTGAAAGTGTTGTTTTTGCATTTTGAGGTATTGTTAATTTTTTTACAAACTTAAAATTTTTCAAATGGAGAAAAAACCTTCAGATTTTATCCTAAAAGATCTGTTGCATAGTAAAAAGTTCAATGAGTGGTTAGATATTTATTTTTAATATATTTTATTAGTTTTTTTAAATTTTAAAAACGATATCCCGAAAAATCGAGTTTTTTTAAAATATATATTTAATATGTTGAGTTAGTTAGTTTAATATGTGAGCGATATCATAATTAAAAGTATTATATGATATAAATAGTTTATCAGATCGATTTCCCTAAATAGGGATTTGAATATAATTTTCCATATTATTACGATGGCATTCATATTCAAATTACATGTCAAATTGGCAATCCGAATAATTATTGTAACATGTACACGTGGGATAATGCAGTTTCATTTGTCATTACTGTAGCCAAATCTTCCCTGCAGGCGATTTATTACCATTGAACAGACTATACACGAATTACCAGACTATTATGGTATGGAGACTGTTCAAATAACTACGTAATTGCACTTATCAAAGATATAGAAGAATACCTATGTATAATTCATACAAAAATATCTGCTAAATACTGTATATTATAAGCAAGTAAATGGAATTAAAAACGAAGATATAAGAAAGTAATGTAAGGCTGAACAAGGCATAGTTAAAAAGATTATGTAGAGTTCTTTAAGGTGGTATGGACATGTGGAGCGAATGGATAGTGAGAAATGACCAAGAAAATATACGTGGCGAATGTGAGCAGGGAAACAGAACGAGAAAAAACTTGGGATGATCAGATCAATCATAACCTAAAATCTGTTGGTGTCAAAAGACTGAGTACTTTACGAGATGGCATATAAGAATGGATGTTTGAATGTGAAGGAGGCGAGGAGTGTATGTTATACAGAAGTATACAGAAGAGTGTGGAGTCCCATCCCCTCTGTATACATCTACAGCAAAACGGTGTGATGATAGTAGCAGTAGTAGTAGTAATATAGTAATGAGAAATGTATGTTTTCTCTCAATCTAACCTATGACTAGCCGAAAACCAAGTGAAAACAGTTTTTTTTTTACTTTTAAACAAATTCGTCTCAATTGAAAATTAATTTCCAAGAATACCTTATAATATCATTAGTTTTTAAAGTTAATTGTTGGTTAAGTTGCATTTAATTGAAATGAACACACGTAAGTAAGTTAAGCAACAAAAGATTTATTACGGCAAGAAATGTACCTGTTTTTCGATAGTAAACTATAAGTACTAGTTAGCATTGAGAATTCAAATGGTTAATAATTTATTCATTATAAATTAAAGTATATTTGTAGTAAAATGTGTTTAATATTAATAAACTGTTATTTAATACAAAATATGATATAAAGCTTTTCGTTGTTTAATGATATATCGCCTGTGATAAAGTATATCCCTCAAATATATTATGAAGTATTTGAATAAATTTATAAAATTATTCATAATTTTATGCAATAAAATAGAAAGAGCTAGCTACTATCCATTTTTTTCCTCTCCTGTAATTTTTATACTTATGAGCTATTTATCATTTCTATTTTCCATGATTAGTTTAAATCACATTTCATATGTTTACGTTCTTTTTAACATTTATTTTACTTCTACTTTTACGTATGTAAATTGTTATTAGTATATAACAACTATACACACCCACACACACACTCTTAAAAAAAGTAATTCCAAAACCGTGGTATATTAGGGTATTTAGAATACGTATTTTTTTATAAATCATCATTCAAACCCTTATCCGCACCTCAATGGTGCACAGGGCACTGCATCATACAAACGCAGTGTTATCTTGATCGGTAACATATGAAGGAAATGTGATCAGCCCTCCGCTTCAGGTACTAGTCCAGGGTAATATGGAATAAATATTAGAGTGAAAAAATCACTTATATTTATTTGACCCCCCTGGGAATCGAACCTAAGACCTCCTGAACGGTAGGCGAGCGTGCTGACCATTACACTATAGAGGAGGACAAAAATTATATTATATTATAACTCATCACCATTCAATAACTCTTTTTTTTCAAAACCACATACATATTTATATCGAAAAAAAACTTATTTTTTCAAAACAAAAACGGTGTAATATTTATTGTGTGGAACATTGGGTCATTTGTCCCTTGAAAAAAAGAACATGTTCACATATTGAGTTTCGCATTAACGAGTCCACGCACGCTAATTGATATGTTTACTTTGGCTGGACTTGAACTGGTGTGATGACGTCACGTGACGTCACATACGACAGGTTGTCAACTACGGTCGACTTATAATTTATGGTCAACGTGGCAGTTTATTATCCGATTGACATTTCAGTAATGCGCTGTGATATGTGGTGTAATCATTCAGTTATGGCTACTGTTCTGGCTCGATAATATGAATGATAATTAATAATAATGATATGAAAGACATGTCGCTCACTCCTTTCAACAACGTCATGTATCAAAAAACGTGATTTTTCAGGGGATCGTTTTTAAAGTTTAAAAATATAATAAAATATATTAAACATAAATATCAAGCCACTTATTGAACTTTTTAATGTGCAACAGATCTTTTTAGGTAAAACCTGAATGTTTTTTCTCCATAAAAAAAAATATTTAGTATATTAAAAAAAAAATAAATATTTTCTCTCCTGTAGCGGGTAAATATTAAGTTAAAAATATGCCGCTTTTGCTGGGATATAGTACATTTTCTGGGAATTCCGAAAACATGCATGACTGAAAATTGACGATTTTTTTTTATATTTGACGTTGTTCTCTAATAACTTTTAAGAAACGTCTGAGACATCACTATTTATCATTCAAATCCTAACTGTCCATCAAACCTCCTCCCTTAATTTTTCCCTCTACCTCCTTCCTTAAATTCCCTTTTTCCTTTGCTCTCCTTATTATCATATTTTGTAAATTATGTTTTTTTAAATGTCAATTTGTAATTTATGTTTTTTTAAATGTTCAAGTACAATCTACCCTCTGATTGCTAACAGCTATACATGGTATCAAACGTTTTGATCAATATCACTAGCCTGTTTTTGGTTGGTTTGAAGATATTGCTTTTTAGCAATAAGCCCGCTAATGTACTAATTTCTTTTCTGTACATAACGTTTAAATAAATAAATTAGATTTTTTTAGTAATTCTTTAATTTACTATAAATTCATAGCTAAATCTGTGATAAAAGTTGAATTTACGGTTTAACGACTTTTTAAAGTTGTGTATTTAAGTTCCAAGTCCATAATTCATTTTACCTACGAAGTAATAGAAAAACAACAACAAAAGTGACCTTCGAATGAACCATCGTTAACCAAAACCTAATCACCAGGACTCGACTCCTTATGTCCGATATACAACGTATAATTTACTTTTATGGGGCCAACCGTGGAGATGAAAAAATTAAGTAATGGTCAGGGTTGCCACTAAAATAAAATATATATATTTAACAATTTCATTTTATTTTTTCACTCTAAAATAGTAGTAGTGAAATACCACAAATAGGGTAAAAAATTGGGGAAATAAGGAATTTTTTCTAGTTTGCTACTTCATAAACGTATTTGTACAAAATTTAACAATTCAGAAATCAATTCAACGCTGAAGACTATTCAAATTGCTCCTAGATCACCTTTCCTTTATATGTTACTATCAAGATAATATATGATGCACCACCGGATGCGGATGAGGGCTTAAAGAATTATTTAATTTTTACCACTACAATTATATATTTTTTTATTCCGGCTTGACTAAGCTCTGGTTGCAGTACTTAGTCAGCCACATTTTGTTTACAACTACATAGAACTAACCAAACAACTGACCATCACGCCGCTTCCCGCAGGGGTAGGTAGAGAAAATAGAACGCCACATCAATCTGTCTTTGCAAACAATCTTCGGCTCTTCCATATTTATGCATCTCTTCATACATGCCCGCCGATTATCGCGAACCCTAAAATGACCACTTTCAAGTAAATATAAGTTGAAATGCTTGATCATACCAAGTTTTCCTCGGTCTTCCTTCGCTTCTACCACCAATCATATTTGCCTCATTCAATAATTGAAAATCATATTATTAAACCTTCTCTTAGTATTCGGGAAGAATCTTACATGAAGATCTCTACTAAATAAAAAAACTGACTCATTTCGACCATAGGTGCTGAGAACTCGCATGTGAAAAGGGGTATCAGTTGAATGATAAATTCAACTTCCGAATTCCTCGTGTCGGGTTGTGGTCCCGTGGTTAGTGTCGCGGACTCTTAAGTCAGAGTTTCTCGGTTCGAACCCACTCCACCACAATTTGAAACCTATTTATAATAAATCAAAGAAATAGTATGAAATTGAAATATTTTTGTAAATAATGAAAGCACAAATATTTCTCTTTTTTTGTTTTTTTTTTTTAGATAATTGTATAAAGTTATCACTTAAACCAGCATATGATAGTTTATAAGCCCTGTAGATACCCAGACTTCTACATTCTTTTTCCTCTATGTTGAGATATCAAAAGAAAATATGAAGTGTATCACAAGCATCAAGTCCAACCGAAAATAAATCTTGCTCAAATGATTTAATTTAATGGAAGAATTATTTTATTTATGAACTTCCGACGATAATTTAGAAATAAAACGTTTATATTCTAGCAATGCGTATTAAATTTTGTTTTAAAATACAATTATAATAAAATAAAATAATAATATAAAAATAATACACACAAACAATAAATCATGAGTGTAAGTCCCTCTCCAAGCACAAGAGCTAAGTTTCTTTATTGGAGAGAACAGTGTTATTAATTTTAAGATTGTTAAGCAGAAATATCTACAAAATGAATTAAAATTAAAAAAATTGTAACCATATTAAATAAATAAAAATATTTAAAATAACTTTTAAACATATTTAGAATGGACAGCCCTTAATCATAGCCACTCAACCCAATGCATAAAAAACCCTGAAAAGTTAAGTAAAAAATAAGCTTTATCACGCACTTCTGAACTTTTGTAACGAACTTTTTAGAGAGTTTTTTTCTTGTTTTGTTTAAATATCGATTTGATTTGAGCTTATCTTTCCTGTTACGTATACAGTCGACATGGCCTCATATTCAACGGAGTAAGGATGATATAAAATATAAATGTCTCTACGAGTGTTATCCTCTGGGAACAACGATAAGAGGGCAATAAAAATCAAAGCTTTTGTAAAATAAAAAATATGGGAATAATACGTGTTTTATGGAATAAAACATTCCGGTTTTGTTATACATATGTACAACAATACCGGAATCTGTCCACCTCCATAGTGTAATGGTCAGCACGCTTGACTACCGTGCTTTAAGTTCCCGGGTTCGATTCACAGGGGGGAGTGTCAAAAAAATTTAAAGTGATTTATTACTCAATATTAACCTTGACTATTACCCGATAACTGGTAAGCGAAGGGCTGATCACCTTTCCTTCATGTTTTAACGATCAAGAAAACACTGCTTTTCTATGATCCAGTGTCCTGTGCACCAATCAGGTGCGAAGAGACGAGAGTTCACTCATTTGAATATTTAAAAAAATAAATCACTTGTGTAAGATAAGTTTTTCGAGTTTGTCAATGTAAACACGACTAGTTTCCAGAACTAAAATGTTCTCAGTAGGTGAAAATACAAACGGTCACTGTATTTTTACCTTTTGAAACAAGTCGTGTTTTTTATTTTTTGACATCTCGTCAAAGATGAATATGGAAGTCTGGGAATTTACGGGGCTGACGACCGACATAGGCTGGTTTAAGTGATTACATTACACACATGTAACATTCACCAATTCTACCCATTATTGACAACCACACCACTCAAATTCTCGGAAGCACTATAAATATGAACCAATTTTGAAACATTGTTCTTGAATCACTAGAACTTCACTAGAGACATCTATTGGTAATAATATGAAAATAACTCCTGTAATTGGAGATACATAATCCAGAATTTGTGAACAAGTATTTGGACACACTCAAAATATTATTAATACATGTATATATTTAACATCGCACCATGATCAGTTTTCTCCTAATTATTTGTTCAAGTGGATATTTACCCATCAAAATATCAGATGTATCCCAAAATACACATTAAAATAGGGGAACATATTATATGGTCACTTTTTGTTTGCTTGAAGTGGCTTGACTAAAAACACAATTTAGTGACAAGTTTTTTTTTGCTTTCTGAAGCTGTCAATAGTTATTCTGAAGACTGTTACGAAAAAAAAGTCTATCCCTTGAGGGGTGGAACAGTATTAGTTTTTTCTATCATTTAAATGGATTTAATAATTTTATAATCTAAATGGTTTTTTGGTTTACAATTATGAATATTACTTGTAATATAAAATTCTTGTCAAATCTCATTTTATTACTTTTTTGTAAAATTAATCAATTGTCTCTTTGTATGAAGGGAAATAAATTATAATCAACATATAATATTAAGATATTATTTTTTGACATCTCATCAAAGATGAAGAAGAATATGGAAGTCTGACGACCATCAAAGGCTGGTTTAACTGATCACTTTACACACCAATTCTACCCATTATTAACAACCACACTACTCAAATTCTTGGAAGTTCTATATATATGAACCAATTTAGAAACCTTGTTCTTGAATCACTAGAACTTCACTAGAGACATCTATTGGTGAGATGTAAAGAAGCTTTCCATATTCTTCTTCATCTTTGATGAGATGTCAAAAAATAATAAGAAAATAACTCCTGTAATTGGAGATAATCCAGATTTTGTGAACAAGTATTTGGACACACTCAAAATTTTGTATATAATATTTGAATGAACATAAAATTAAGATTAAAAAAATAATAATATTGACAAATGTGAATACTGCAATCCGTATTTATGATTACGGTTAGTCAACTGAATCATGTAAATGCGAGTGTGTCACGATTTAAAATTTGTACAACAGTATTTATGAAAAATTCGTGACAATTGTTTCACCTTGTTAGGCATGTAGGGCATTATCAAACTGTATCTCAGTTTGATAATGCCCTACATGCCTACAACCTAGTTTTCATTTCATTTCAAACCCTTATCCGCACCCCAATGGTGCATAGGGCACTGCATCATACAAACTCAGAGTTATCTTGATCGTTAACACGTGAAGGAAAGGTGTTCAGCCCTCCGCTTCAGGTACCAGTCCAAGGTAATATGGAATAAATATTAGAGTGGAAAAATCACTTTTATTTATTTGACCCCCTGGGAATCAAACCCGGGACATCCAAAATGGTAGCCGAGCGTGCTGACCATTACAACGGAGGCGGACACAACTTAGTACTCCCTAAAAATCAGTGTTTGACTTTAATATTTAATAAACAAGTTTTGGAGTTGTACAAATTATACGCCAAATCAATAAATAATATATAATATAATGGTTGGTACCAGGACTCCGTTGTGCACTGCCAGTTTAGCTTCCGCTGATAGGTTTTTATTTGCTATAACTGATTTCAGTGCACCATTCACTTTGTTCCCAGCATTCACTCTCAGTGTATGTATGAGGAGATGCATGAACGTGGAAGAGGCGAAGAATGTTTGCAAAGACAGAGTGGTGTGGCGTTCTATTCTCTCTGCCTACCCCTGCGGGGAAGCGGCGTGATGGTTAGTTAGTTAGTTAGTTAATATAATGGTATTTACCAAGTAAAATATAAATTAAATACAAAGTATATTACTTGAACGTCTTTGCAAATTTTGTATTAACATTTGCACTTCGACCATTTTGTGACGCGTCTTAGTTTTGACCCTTCAAGTGCGAGAGGCTTGACCTTTTTAACCCACTTAAACCAGACCGGGTGAGTTTTTCAAATCAAAGATCAACAACAGTTATAATTTATTTAACAATCGTGGCTCGTGCCTCGTTTTAACGCTCATTTTAACGACCGAAAATAACACGCTGTGACAAAAGGAACACTGCAGACCATAATACCACATGGCTTAACGTCGAGTTAGTTGTAAAATCATTATTACAATGTCCGTTTTCCAGCTCAAAAAGGACCAAAAATCTGACTTTGAAACTGACGCTAATGCAATCTAGAGGTCGGAACAATGTCGCCACTTTTTGCGACTGTTTACCGAACTATTTTTCTGATTCTAAACGTTATTTTTTTGCATTAATTGACGAGTGTAGTGTACGTATCCGTTTTTGTGTAATATGTATTTTTCTATATGAATTACTACAATGCATTTATAGATTTGGCGTTTAATATGTAGAAATACATTTTAATTTATGTACTAAAAGTTACAACATTTTGAGTGTGTCCAAATACATGTTCACAAAATCTGGATTATCTCCAATTACAGGAGTTATTTTCATATAATTTTTTGACATCTCATCAAAGATGAAGAAGAATATGGAAGTCTAGGCATTTACGGGCCTGACGACTGTCATAGGATGGTTTAAGTGATCACTTTACACAGTGTAACATTCACTAATTCTACCCATTATTGACAACCACACTACTCAAATTCTTGGAATTAAATTGAAATACTTCCAAGAATTTGAGTAGTGTGGTTGTCAATAATGGGTAGAATTGGTGAATGTTACACGTGTGTAAAGTGATCACTTAAACCAGCCTATGACGGTCGTCAGCCCCGTAAATGCCCAGACTTTCATATTCTTCTTCATCTTTGATGAGATGTCAAAAAATAATATTAAAAGTTAAATCAAACACTGATTTTTTGACTCTACGAAGTTGTATTTAATTTTTTTTAAAACACAAAAAATCAATTTTGTGACAATTGTTTCACCTAGTTTTGGCATTTTCAAACGAATGTCAAATTTCGTTTGAAACGCTTTTTCAAACGAAATATTTTATTTTCTCGATTGTAGTATTTTTTATTATGCAAATTAAAGTAAAAATTGTGATAATTTATAGTACAGTGAAATAATTTACGTATTGTATTTTTAAGAATTGAATCAGTATAGTATAACAGAGTAAAGTGGATAAATCTGTAATCCACGACCCTAACGGCATGCTCCGTGGCCTGGTGGGATAAACGCTCGACTGCGAAACTGGCATCGTGGGTTCGATTTCCGCCAAGTGCAAAATAAATTCATAAAAGATTTATTTACAATTGGTATGGATGTTTGTATGTATTTTTCACATTTACCTTCCCTATCCTTACCATCCTACCTGCAGACAAGCCTGTAATGTAGAGACTTTGCGGGTTATTCCTTTAATAATAATAAAATTATAAACAAAAAAAATCAATATTCCCTTTTGTTCTTTGTCTTCAGGCTTGGACCTGTTTAGACCCTTTTTCCCGTTTCGCCAGGCTGTCTGCGGACATCTTCGCAAAAAAATAAATTGATCCCAATTCGCTGGTGTTGGTGCACTCACACCCACTACGACACAACCTGCCATCTATTAATATACCCACAAACCACTGCCCGCGTTAAATGAACCGAACCGACCACGTGTGCACTTGAACCGGTGTACAACTTATGGTGGACGGTCCCGAACCATGCCAACCGTCAGCTTAAACCGAGGTCTAGAGTTTAGAAAGCTTTTCATTGAAACGTCCCTGTAAATCAGTGAGGATGATTGATGCACCCTTTTGGCGGAAAGCCGCGAAGTTGTGTTCTGAGATGTGATCTCGCGAGGATGGTACAAAGGGGCAAAAAACTGAGGACCTGTTTTTAAAAGGGGACTCCTTCACTTCTCCCTCGCCTTTAACACGACTGGGCCTAATGTAAGAATAAACTTTCGGTCAACCCTCTAGTGACCAAACAAAAAAAAGTGTTTTAATTATATTTTAACATATCCAATATACAAATGACCACGAAAGTAAATGTGGCGAATGTGAACGGGAGAATAAAAAGTCGACGGCCGAAAAAGACGTCAGAAGTGATGTGATGTTAACTTGATCGTTAATCAAAAACAGGGAAGGTGGCTAGTCCTTAACTCGTCCTCTTAACCCTTCCTCTATCATGGACAACGTCATTAATGTTAGGCTGAACTAGGGATGATTAAAAATATTTAAAAAATGTATTTAGTTGGTTTTGACATTGGAGCGAATGGATAGTGAGTGAATTATTAGGAAAGTATATTTAGTAAATGTGAGAACGTTAGAACAGAACGAGGACACCCAAAAAGGACTTGGCACCATCAGATCAATCAGAAACTAAAATCTGGTGGTGTCAAAAGTCTGCGTAATCGGAGCGCATGTATGACTAGATGTATAGATGTAAAGGAAGTGAGGAGTGTATATCAGGACAGAAGAGTGTGGCGTTCCATTATCTCTGCATACCCCTGCGGGGAAACGGCATGATGGTAGTAGAAGCAGTAAATTTATATTTATTTTTCATGTACAGTATTTTGTTTTACAACATTTTCGTTAATACGAACACAGTAGGAACATCCGGACTACAAAAGTATTACAATATATTATTGTTTATATTTTTTTAAATGTTAATTTAACCAATGATCACAGCGTTATTTTTGCCAAAGACAAATACCAGTTGCACTTTTATGCAAATTAGGTCATTAAACAATTGTACAGTAAGAAAACATGTCGTAAAAATACAATTGTGGATTTATTCGTTAATGCATTTTTTATTATTGTGATATACTTAACAATATTTACATAGTCTGTTTTCGTAAATATAATACAGACATCTTCAAAGTAGTACTCATGAATCAAAGTTTTATTGAAAATTTTGTCTGAAAACTTGAGTACGCATCGCGCGCATAGACTATAACAGCGCGCCGCGCAGGCTTGCCAACTTGACGATTGAGAATAAACGACAAAGGCAGGTATTAACACTGACGATATATGTAGTACTAATATGAATATATTTTTGAAAATTCTAACCTTTCTATGATTTACAATATACGGTCCAATTTCCATTGTAAAACGTCCAATTTGATTTCTTATAAGTCCAATTTGATTTCTAAAACGTCTAAATTGAGGTGATTTTTTTGTACTATCGCTGGGTCATTTAAACCCCGTCACGTTTGAGATCAAAATAAAAACAAACCCAGGCCAGCGCCGGGTAACGAACGCTTACAAGTAGTGGAGTAGTGTTAGCCTTTTCACTATTATTATTATTTATAGTCCAGCAATATTTTACTTTCGTTCGACGAGGGCTAAAATCACGGCTAATGACTACTTAGGGTTATTAAATTAATCCCTATTGATTTTAGTGCTGACTCGTCAGTAATTTTAATTACTTTTAGCCATAAACTGCGTAAACACAATAAATCACGCATTTTACATACATATATGAGAATATAATCTCAATAAAAAGCCCTTTTAGTGAAGTGTTAAGGGCGTTTGCTACCGTGCAAAAAGTTCTGAACTCGATTCACGAATACATTACTCCATACCATAACTCTCTTTTAACAAATTTATTTCATTTAATTTTATTTATTGGACATTTATATAGGCAATTTGTACAGGTCTTGTATCCTGTGAATACCTAAACTTCCATATTATTCTTCATATATGTTAAAATGTCCAAAATATATAATTAGGCCACACTAAAAATATGTAAACAATTTTCTTAGTTTTCATTCTTTAGATGAGGAGTTAAGATACAAGAAAATATGAGGTTTAAAATATTTATTGATTTGGCGTGTAATTTGTAGAACTCCATTTAAATTTATGTATTAATTTTGAAATCAAATACAGTTTTTTTAATCTATCCAACTTAGTAGACTCAAAAAATCATTTTTTGATTTAAAAATTAATACATAAGTTTCAAATATATTGATATTCCATACGGTAAATTCTCGCACACAGAATATACATACATATATGATGCTTCCTTTGAGGATAATAAGTGTGTTCGGATAATACTGTCAGCCATATCTTGGGTCACAATTAATTAGATAATTTGCACACACCAGTCCTGCAAGATCCTGTTTTACCTTCTGCTCCGCCTACCCCGTAGGATACATGATCGTTATTTTGTTTTTGCTTTTTATGCGCACAGGGATGTCAAACCTTTTTTTAGTTGCTTTGTTTTTCATCGGGTGTTATTTTTTTCTGTAAATTTGATTTTACACCTTTATCACCTAATGTTGTTCGCTCCAGATGTTTAGTTGAAAGAGTGGTATTTTTTAAATTATCGTAAAATTGTTAAAAATTTTAAAGTACATATCTTCTCGACAGTCGTTCTCATCTAACTAACTAACTAACCATTACGCCGCTTCCCCGCAGGGGTAGGCAGAGAGAATAGAGCGCCACACCACTCTGTCCTTGCAAACATTCTTCGCCTCTTCCACGTTCATGCATTTCCTCATACATACCCGCCGATTGTTACGACTTCTAACCTGACCACTTTTAAGTATTTGGCATACCTGATCGTGCCATGTTTTTCTCGGTCTTCCTCTGCTTCTTTTCCCACTAACATTCGCCTCATAAATTTGTTTCACCGTTCTTTCCTCACTCATTCGTTCCACATGTCGAAACCATCTGAACGCACCTTTCTTAATTTTATCGATAATGCTTATCTCAGCTTTGCAATCCTTCCTTATTTCACTATCTATCATACATCGTTTTGTCGCACATTCTTCTGAGAGATCGCATTTCGACTGCGATAGAACCTGTCTTTTCAAAATTAGTCTCGTGTATTACTTTTTACGTCTTATTCAAGTGTTTAATTTTTATATCAATTCTTTTAAGGTTAATGAGATTTCTGAAAAAAAATTGATTAGAGCGTTTTATTTTTAAATTTATATCGTCATATCATTCCACAAATAATATTAATTTTTATATTATATGGGATCTCTGAGTACAAGTTTTAATTTAACTATAAAAAAATAAACACTCGTATCATACCACGTATGCACATTCATGTATCAATTTTGCACAAAGTTAATCCCAAATCAGTAAATAATATAAGTATTAATAATTCTGTTTTTTTTTTTGTTTTATTTAAATAATCATGTTATTTATCAAAGTAAATACTTTAAGATATATACTTACCGTCAAATGGGAAAAATGCGATAAAAATAAGAATACCAAAATATCACATCAAAAGAAAAAATATATATGAGATGGAAATGATTTAAAACATTATTAAATTATATACTGAATAGCTTTGTTATTAGCTACATCTTAGTATGTAAATGTAACTACGAATGCTAGGGCTATTTTGCCTTGCGTTATACCTCCATAAATCAATGCTAGTTTGATAGTTATTTAGCCATACCCTATAAAGGTTTATACGAGAGAGACGGTGCAAATAAAATAAAACACAAGCGAAATTGGCCTGAGTTGAAAACCTTGAAACGTTAGCTTTGAGAAGCTTTGTACTAGATATTTGTTACCAAGTAGCCCCAGTTGTTTTTGAGAAACTTTGAGGACAAACTGAACTTTACTACTATCACTACCATCACGCCGTTTCTCTGAAGAGGTAAGCATAGAGGATGTAACGCCACACTTTTTCGTCATTACATACAATTCTAGCCTCCTGCACTTCGAAACATCCAGTCACACATGCCTCCGATTACAAAGAGCTTTGACACCACTAGATCCTACGTTCTGATTGATCTGATTGTGCCAAGTCCTTTTTGGCTTTCCTCGTTTTATTCTCACGTTCTCACATTTACTAATAATATTTTCCTAGTCATTCTCTCATTATCCATTCGCTTCAATGCCCATATCACCTAAATAACTTTCTCTTTTCAATTATCCCTAGTTTAGCCTTACAAGACGACATTGTCCATGAAAGAGGAACCTACAACCTGAGGACGAGGAGAGCTAAAGCCAGGATGAAAAAAAAAGTTTTTATCTATCAATCAGGAGTTAAGGACTAGTCACCTTGCCTTCATTTGATTAACGATCAAGTAAACATCACATTGATCAGATGTGGTATCCAATGTGCCATTAGTTATGGATAAAAAGCAAAGATAAAATATTTGTAATTGATTCCTTTATGTATATTAAAAAAATAATAAAATAAAATAATATTGATAAAACACATTTTGCTGAGAAAAACTTACTGTGCTTTTATTATCGTCGGTATATTGATTGAACAAAGAACTTATCTGTAACGAATTTGTAATTGCATAAACTTATTTGAGTTTACTATTGAGCCCCTATTATACTGACAAGCGTATGAAATTATGGCAAATTAATTCAAAACAAATAATTACATTTATTCATATAATTTTATACTTTGTATACAAATGTATTACGTGCTGAATAAATCAGTTCATCTAAAAAATAACAGTTAAGTCATGATTTAAAATATTTTTAATAAAACAATTTGATTTTTTTTATGACAGCAGTGTATTAGGTACTGCTTTAATTAATTTGACATCTTCCTTATACCAACTCCTTTCTTCACTATGAACTGCCAGTAACAGTAAATTACTCTTAGTATTTAAGATGTTCAAACCATCTCAACACACCTTTCTTAATTGTTTCGATAATACTTATCTTATCCTTGCATTCTATCCTCATTTCACCATTCGAACATCTATTATGCATCGTCAGGGAGACTGCATTTCGACTACATTCAGTTTACTTTCAGCTTTCTTCTACCAACCCCATTGTCCATTGTGTAGGTACTGTAAGTAATATAATACATAAATCTGAGTATGATACATCGCTCACTCCTTTCAAGAACGTCATAAATCAAAGAACTTGATTTTTCAGGAGCACGATTTTAAAGTTTAACAATATAATACAATGTATTAAAAATAAATATCAAACCACTTCTTGAACTTTTTACTGTGCAACAGATCTTTTTAGGTAAAACCTGAAGGTTTTTTCTCCATTTGAAAAATATTTAGTTTATTTAGAAAAAAATATTAAACAAAACCTTTTCTTCAAAATGCAAAAACAACACTCTCTCCCCTGTAGCGGGTAAATATTAAGTTAAAAATATGCCGCTTTTGCTGGGATATAGTACATTTTCTGGGCATTCCGAAAGCATGCACAATTGAAAATTGACGATTTTTGATTTATGACATTCTCGAAAGGAGTGAGCGACATGTCCAAACTGTCTCAACACACCTTTCTTAATTTCATCGATAATGCTTATTTCAGCCTGGCATTCAATCCTTATTTCACCATTCGAACATCTATTATACATCGTTTTGCCCCAAATTCGTCTAAAAAATATCATATCTTGGCATTTTTTCCTCATTTCACCATTCGACCATCGAAAAAGCTCAATTTCGCATTGCATTTCGTAAGTTCATTTCTGTTCTGGTAGGCCGGTCTCGACGCGCCTGCACCTCCCGAGTTGTGTTTACCAACTAACGCTATTATGTGTAGGTTCGTAGTATTCTTGTGGCGATACCACTTCCCCGCCTCACCACTCCTCTCCCCAGATCCTCACGAGACCACTTAACCCCACTCTCTTATGCACAGCCACTGGTTCTGGCTCCCTGGGACTATTACCTAACCGAGATGATTGGCTTCTTGTAAAACGGCCACTGAAATATTGTATATCGGAAAAACGAAGTTTCTACTTGATCCTGATATTGTCTTACATAATCATGAGGATAGCCATAGTAAAGTTAGGGAGACGCCTGACCTCAAAATTTCTACTTCATCATGATATTTGCAAATGTTTGTCCTGATATTATCTTACATAATCTTATGGACAACTATAGTACAGTTGGGGAGACGCCTGACCTCAAAATTTGTACTTCATCATTATATTTGCAAACTTTTGTCCTGATATTATCTTACATAATCTTATGGACAACTATAGTTTAGTTGGAGAGACGCCTGACATCAAAATTTGTACTTCATCATCATATTTGCAAACTTTTGTCCTGATATTATCTTACATAATCTTATGGACAACTATAGTATAGTTGGGGAGACGCCTGACCTCAAAATTTCTACTTTATCATGATATTTGCAAATGTTTGTCCTGATATTATCTTACATAATCTTATGGACAACTATAGTATAGTTGGGGAGACGCCTGACCTCAAAATTTCTACTTCATCATGATATTTGCAAATGTTTGTCTTGATATTATCTTACATAATCTTATGGACAACTATAGTATAGTTGGGGAGACGCCTGACCTCAAAATTTCTACTTCATCATGATATTTGCAAATGTTTGTCCTAATATTATCTTACATAATCTTATGGACAACTATAGTACAGTTGGGGAGACGCCTGACCTCAAAATTTGTACTTCATCATTATATTTGCAAACTTTTGTCCTGATATTATCTTACATAATCTTATGGACAACTATAGTATAGTTGGGGAGACGCTTGACCTCAAAATTTCTACTTCATCATGATATTTGCAAATGTTTGCCCTGATATTATCTTACATAATCTCATGGACAACTATAGCATAGTTGGGGATCATGACATTTGCGAATGTTTTTCCTGAGATGCCTGACCTCAAAATTTACGTACTAGGCACAACTCAAATTTTTATAAAAAAATAAGATTTTTTCAATTTATCTAACAAATTAAAAAACTACATCACGCCACTCTCCGCAAAGGTAAGCAGAGAGAAAAGAACGCCACACCAACCTGTCTTTGCCAACATTCTTCGTTTCTTCCACTTTCATACATCTCCTGATAAATACCCCCCGATTATTCCGACTTCTGACCAGGCCAATCTTAGGTATGTGATGAATAAACTTGATCATGCCAAGTTTTTTTCGGTCTGCTTTAGCTCATATTTCCAAATATATTTGCCTCATAAACTCATTTTAATGTTATTTCTTCTCTCATTCGAATCACGTGCCCAAACCATCCAAACAAACTTTTCTTTGTATTATCCATAACGCTTATCCCAACTTTGCGTTATTTCGTTATTACACTATTAAAAAATCTATCATACATTATTTATTATCTTAAGTGTAAGAAAAACAATTCTTGAGATGTAAAATATTAATGTCTCCAACCTTTCTACCTAAGTCTTAAGCCTTGCTTTCCACAGTAACGGGGTCTTGACGGGCTCCTCTCAGCGCATGAGGGACAAATCAGGTTTTCAAATCGAGATTCAAAAACAAAGCCCGAGGCGCATTAAAACACAACCGTACTACGCAAAATGAGGCTCATGCCAGAACTGAAAGGTCTCTTGTGCTCGGGTCGATGGTCAGAATACCTGGAAGAGAGCCAAAACAATAAATAATAGAGGAAACAATACTTGCTGATGTAACTTTATTTACTAGGCCCCTGAACCTTCACGACGTAATTGTAGAATTGTGATCATAATTTCTAAAATGATAATCTAAACGTATTTAAACCATCTTCTTCTTCTTCTTCTTCTTCTTTTTGTAGATCTTAAAGGTGGAGACTGACCTGAGCATTTCGTGGTAACATAACTTCGTAACATCGCTCGCGGCGAGCATCACCGAGCATCCGAAACTATGGATGAAGTTCTCGGCTCGGTGTACTGACTGCCTGAATGCTCGCATCGTTACGTGTTACGTTACGACGAAATGCTCCGGTCAGTCTCCACCATAAGGATCTGTTTGTGCCTCCGCTTGTCGCTCTTGGGATATTGACTCCCAGCTATCTTTTTACACCACCTTTTTGGAGGTCTGCCTGGGGGTCTGCGTCCTTTAGGGTTTCCTTGAAGGGCGATACGTGGAAGTCTGTCTTCTGACATTCTGTTTATATGCTCATTCTAGTATCGTCTTCATTGTCGTCCCCACCTCACGATATCCTCCGTCTTACACATGCTCCGGATATCAGTGTTTCTTACTTGGCCTCGAAAGGTGTTTCCGGTTATAGATCTGTAATTAAAACTATGATTTTTTTATTATTTGTTATAAATTAATATGAAAATTATTTGTGAACATTTTTAAAAGGTAAAGCAGTACAGTTAGTACCATACTTTGGCTCCATATACACAAGTATCAAATAAACGTACGTACAAGAGAGAAGTTATTACATATAAATTATAACAGAAAAATGCATTTGAACTGCTTTCAACTAACCTTCATTGGTTCCAGGTTAAAATACGTGCTAACACAATCAATACATGTAAATAAAGAGAACATAATCATTACATATGTCCTGCAGTGTTGCATAATCAAACTAGATACTACACTGAAAAATATATTTTTTGACCTATCTGAAAATCGAACTTAGGACTTCCAGCACGTAAGCCGAATGCTTAAACAACTACACCACGGAAGCGAATAATATGTGTTTTTATACTAAATATATTTAACATATGATTTTATTCATTTAAATTAATTATTAATTCACTGAGATTCAATGATATGCATGGTTTTCATTTAATTAATTTTAAATCACACTCTTACTTTATCTACTAAATATTTTTTAAAAAGATTAAAAAAGTAATTAAATGTGCAAAAACTGACTTTGATGGTTCTTCTGCCAACAAACTTGTTTTTTATGCCTTTTTTATTTAGGATATATGTGGAATCGTTCCAAGTTATTAATAAAACACCACATGTGTCCTTTGATGTGTTTTTTTTCTCTCTTCCTTTTTCACATGCTGTTGAACTTCTGACATACATTTGAAAACGTAATAATCCTTCTAAAGTAAAAATTCTTAAAAGTTATTTCTGTAAATATTTTTGATTCAGAGATGAACATTATCGATAAAATTAAGAAAGGTGTGTTGAGATGGTTTGGACATGTGGAACGTATAAGTGAGAAAAGAACGATTAAACAAATTTATGAGGCGAATGTAGTTGGAAAAAGAAGCAGAGGAAGACCGAGGAAAACTTGGCACAATCAGGTATGTCAAATACTTGAAATCGCCCGGGTCAGGAGTCGTAATAATCGTCGGGTATGTATGAGGAGATGCATGAATGAAAAGAGGTGAAGAATGTTTGCAAAGACAGAGTGGTGTGGCGTTCGATTATCTCTACCTACCCTATTGACGGTTACTTAGTTAGTTTTTTTATTCTGTTTTGCTTTAAAATAGTTGAGGGGTAAAAACAAAGAAAAATAATGTAACATTGATATTTCCTATTGTTATTGTGCAATCGGAATACTAAGGAATCGTGAATATTGCAAGGTCTTGCTTATGTCATTTATCTAGGATGATTCAAATTTAATTTTAAAAAAAACATTGCTTTCGTGTATAAAAAAGAACATTTCATTTCCTTGATTATGTTTGAATATTTGTAAGGCAGAGTTCATCCTTTTTACACTAGATCCAAGATTAAATGTTTTGTAGTGCGTTTTATGTGGATCTGGAATACTATATTATACCACTGATGGAATAATTATCCTCGATAGTAAATGCAGCAACTGGAAACTATTGAAATGCGAATGATGGTCAAGTGGAGTGTCCCTTAAAGACAAAATAAAGAGTTCATGCATTCATGGAAGCCTGGGTATGACAAATATCAATAGTAAGGTGGAGGAAATGCTATTGAGATGGTATGGCCACATAGGACGCTGAGAACCTGAACATATTGTGAACTAGGCAATCGTCATGGATCTTCCTCGAAAGACATCTAGAGGAAGACCAAAAAAATCATGGATGCTGCTAAAAGATAACATGATTCGAAGGCATAGCCCCAAGTGACGTTGTCCATGATAGAAGGAACCTAAAACCTGAGGACGAGGAGAGCTGACCCCAACAGTCTACAAAGGCGATAAGTTGGGATGGAGCCTGAAAGAAGAAGTATATTTTGATTTCTTTCATAAAACGGTTAATTTTTTCATCTATCCTGTTTTTCCATCTTTTCTTTTCCTGTAAGATCATTTTACGCTGGCTATTTCTAAGAGCTATCCATGCCATCGGTCCCGCAACAGCAAAGACACGCTCGCCAAATTTAGTGTGGTAGCTTTGAGCTATGAAAAAAAAAAATTTACTTTATCAAAATTATCAATTTGTCTGGATTGCACAGCTCTTTTAAGTAATCTGGAGCCGTAATATATTCGTAACATATCGCTTACTCCTTTCAAGAACGTCATTAATAAAAAATCGTCAATTTTCAGTTCTGCATATTTTCGGAATGCCCAGAAAATGTTCTTCATCCCAGCATATTTGTGGCATATTTTTTACTTAATCTTTACCCGCTACAGGGCTGAAAATATTGTTTTTGCATTTTGAAGAAAAGGTATTGTTTAATTATTTTTTTAAATAAACTAAATATTTTTCAAATGGAGAAAAAACCTTCAGGTTTTACCTAAAAAAATCTGTTGCACAGTAAAAAGTTCAATAAGTGGCTTGATATTTATTTTTAATACATTGTATTGTATTTTCAAACTAAAAAAAAACGTTATACTAAAAAATCAAGTTTTTTGATTTATGACGTTCTTGAAAGGAGTGAGCGATATGTTTAAATGATGTCTCCATTTAGAGAGAGTAAGCCACAGGATACTCCATAATACGTACTCAGAATACTCCATACAATACATTTTTTTTATAGTTTTTGATTCACAATTTATGTAAATATAAAATATTGATTTTAACTTAACAACTGACCACTGGGCAAATTGTCAATGAGTACATTGCGAATCCCGTAAAATCATAATAAAAAAAACATAAAATAATAATATTTAATATAATAAAATCCCGCATATAAATGCGGGATTTTTTTAAATATTTCACTCGTATTTGTATTATATATTTTCGAAATGTTAGTATAAGACTATTAAAATAATCCTTATATGTCGTTATACGGAAGATTTTTGCTGTTGCTGTATACATTATTTTTAATTTGTTTTGTGTGTTTACTATGTTAAAGTACTGAAAAATGTATATGGCTTAGTGGGTCTCCGTAAAAAATATGTAGGAATAATAATAATAAATTTGGATGATTTGTATATTCATTTCATTCGAACCCTTATGCGGTGCATGGGGCACTGCATCATATAAACCCAGTATTATCTTGATCGTTAACACACGAAGGAAAGGTGATCAGCCCTCCGCTTCAGGTATCAATCCAAGGTAATATTGAATAAATATTAGAGTGAAAAAATCACTTATATTTATTTGACCCCCCCTGGGAATCGAACCCGGGATCTCCAGTACGACATACGAGTTTGCTGACCATTACACTACGGAGGCTACCTCAAGGGTTATTATACTATCTCTAGTATGTTTATATATGAGGGTATACATGTTTTCAACAAATAAATGCAATTCTAAAAAAAAATTAATATTTATCACTTAAAAACTTTGTTATTATTAAAGTATTATTTAATATATCCAACAAACATTTAATGAAAATATATCGTAACTCTTGCGCGCCCTTAAAATCATATTCTGACCCGATATTTCAACACGTTGATAAATTGTTGACCAGGTTTCAACTTACTACAAAAAAAAATCAACTGGCCCACTTGTACCGAAATAATTCGTTCTGTTCCTAATGAAAGCGTAATCATGTGTACTGGGTATTATGTTCCCATTGGGCAGAGAATACTACAAACTTATATGTATATGTATACACATAGATGCTGTGTTTGCTTGTACAAGTAATAGGACGGGGTCCGTGAACCCTTTTCATTTATTTATACTTTAGCATAAGTACACCTGCCTTATGCCATTGGATCTAGCGTAGTACTCATGAGCTCGAGACAGCAAAGGGTGTGCGTTTTCTTCCTTCTATTTTGCGATAAACGTCGTACTGAACCTTGGTTTCTATGTCTCCACAGTTCAAACCATTGTGCTGCTCTTAGTAAAAAGTTCCTGCATGCGAATATTGAATTTTCTATAATTTATATTTGAAGCACTAACTTTGTGATTTTCCATTTTATAATTAAAATGTAACTTTGTTTTAAAATCACTTTAAATATATTAATATAAATTATATAGTAATACTACTTATATAGTATAATTATAATGTCTACCGGTTTCGAAGCTAAAAGCCATGCAATGCAAATGCACATGTAATAGAGGACTTAAATTAGATTATATAGAAATATTAGAAATCAAAGGGGCATAAATACACAAGTAAATGATTTTGCTGTAAGTCCGTTATTAAATATGTTTCCAATCACTCATCATCCCTGATCCCTTTTGACTGTGACTGCTAATCAACACAAAAAAAATAAAGCCACTTGAGATCTACCCAATGTCCTTTTCCTAACCGTCAAAATATTTTGAATTTTGTTTAGTACACAGTTTTTTTAGTATTAATCAGTCTTGATAAAGAAGCGGTTAGTTTCGAAGCCGGTAGACATTATAATTAAGTTATAATAATATATTTATAGAGATTTTAAAACAAAGTTACATTTTAATTATAAAATTTTCTTACTGAAAATTAAATAATTGTATTTGACCACTAATTAAGTTTTATTTCAATGATTAAAGAAAACACTTGTTTATATACCACTTGAGTTTTATTAAAGACTACTAGTTTCATAAACTAAACTTCCATCTTTCAGGTCTGAATAATAACATCTTAATGAGTTATTACTAATTTATTATAAAAACAAGTGTTTTCTTTAAGCTTTGTAACATGTCTTACCACAAAGTTAATGCCGAAACAATTAATTTAAAAAAATTGTTTCACTTTTTTTTAGAAGGGAATTGCATTTATTATTTACCTTGTTTATTATGTACAAAGTTTAAATATCATTTAGTGGAATTTTGTTTCTTCTAGCAATTTTTTTATTTCTGTTTTGATCTGTGTTGGTAAAAGGAGGGATGATCTAGTATAGGCTAATCAGGAACTTCTCAGCATTTGCTCATTGCTGGGAGGAAACCAAGTAAAACCCCTCAGGAGAAGACGGACTGTTGACTGTCGTCAACAGACCTTCCGTTTCACTAGAAGAGGGTTCGGTATTTTGTGTCCTAGATTGGTTTATGGTACCATGTCTTTCAGTATGTTTGTCATGTATGATCTCTCGTGACAGTTCCTTATGAACTATCGCGATAGATCCTTATACAGACCCCTACAACGCTCCTCCAGCTGTTGTCTTTTACTTCACGCGACTAGTTTCGAAAACTACAGATGATTTCATCGACAGGTGATCACAAAGACTAACGAGCGAAAAATCATTCAGGTGTTGGTAGAGGTAGGTGAAGGGGGGTTAAGGGATGGGCCTTGGTTTAATGCGAACATAGACAATAAAAGTGAGAATTTTTTTCAAAAGCATCTTCTTCTTCATGAGTCGTCTGTCCTCTGCTGGGTATATAGATAGATCTTCCGTATCTTTCTATTTCCTTCGATCGAATGCTGCTTGCATCCAGTCTCTACCCTCTACCGCGACTATGTTATCGTATCTCTTTTTTGGTCTTCCGATGCCTCTTTTGTCCTCCTAAAGTTTCCATAGTAGTTTTCGAAACCAGTCATATGCTAATTTATTTTTTTAAGAAAAATTTAATAATATTAGTATTTTACCACTCACCGAAATTTTTATGTCTTCCGGTTTTTAAACGTACCCTAGTGCATGTTTAACCTAAGCTCGTAACGCATGTTTGTGCTGAAACCTTTATTGCATGTTGGTCTTCGGCTCGACCAAAAATCGCATGTGTTAAACATTGCGTGAAGTTTTAAGTGTGTAAACAGTGCTATGGTATAGAAGGGTAGTATTGTTTTATGTATTAATTTTAAATCAAACACAGATTTTTTGAGTCTACTAAGTTGTATTTTATTAACAAAAACACATAAAAAATAATATTGTGACAATTGTTTCGCCTTGTTAGAGCATTATCAAACGAATGGTGGTATTGTTTGCATGCTGTGGTAGTGATTGTCCTAACGAAAAGACAGGTACGTCATAAAAATCTCGGTGAGTTGTTATATACTAATATAATAAACATTTAAAAAAATAAATAAATAAGTAAAAACGACTAACCATAAAGTAAATGCTTTAAATATTAATAATATTGAGAATATTACTCGTGCGATAAAATAAAACTAATTGTGAAGTATTATACAAGTGTTTAATTTTTTAATATAATTTTTCTTATTTGTTCTACTCTTTTTGTGAGTTCTACCGTTTTGATTGCGTCGCTTGGAAGTTCTAGTGACGTGTGCAAATTTCTTGCGTTTATGTTATGCGCATACAAATAACGATTCGTTGCGCAAGGTAGACCGAAATAACAATCGTTAAATATAACGATGGCCGTCATTTCCCTTGAATAACGCACAGAATCGTTTAAGCGCGATTTTCAACTGTCATAATTTTACAACTCTAATTCCATACACGGTGATGTTATGTAATATAACCTTTGTATTCAAAACTTCGAACCCCTTATCCGCACCCCAATGGTGCATAGGGCACTGTATCATATAAACGCTGTGTTATCTTGATCGTTAACTCATGAAGGAAAGATGATCAGCCCTCCGCTTCAGGTACCAGTCCAGGGTAATATTGAACAAATATTAGAGCGTGCTGACCATTAAATTACAATATTTATTCAATATAACCCTCGACTATTACCTGAAGCGGAGGGCCTATGACCTTTTCTTCGTGTGTTGACGATCAAGAAAACACAGCGTTTATATGATGCAGTGCCCTATGCATCATTGGGGTGCGGCTAAGGGTTTGAATGAATGAAAATATATGAGGCGATGCATGAATATGGAAGACGCGAAGAATTTGTGGAAAGACAGAGTGGTATGGCGTTCTATTCTCTCTGCACATCCCTGCGGTGAAGCGGCGTTAGTTAGTTATTTAAGTTAGTTAGTATATTTTTCATTTCCAAAATAAAATGACCAAAAAGTATCCCACGAATTCATTCTTGCAAAATGTCACATTACAAAACATCCTATATTTCTGGAGGTTTCTTGCTTACGCCACAATCAAAACTGCCTCAAAATAAACATGGTTTTGAACCACATCAACGCGTCATTACAAACCCGTGCGCGATTCGAAGATGAGTTGAGTGAATTCAGCACGTTTGTGTTGCTAACAAAATAATGACTCGTGACAGTGCTGCCTTAAATTAAATACGCAAACGGAAATACGCGACCAGGAACGGGATCTGAAGGGACATTGGACTTTAATTATCAATTACGGCGTAAAGCTGTTAATTTTGTTTTCACGTAACTGACCTTAATATCACATGTACATATATATATATATATATATATATATATATATATATATATATATATATATATATATATATATATATATATATATATATATATATATATATATATAGATTTATATATATATGTATATATATTTTTATATATATATATATATATATATATATATATATATATATATATATATATATATATATATATATATATATATATATATATATATATATATACGTACACCATATGTATGCAAATCTTACCATCACGCTGCTTCCTTACAGGAAACAGCAGTGAGAAAAGAACGTCATACCGCTCTGTTTTTGTAAAACTTCGTTTGAAAATGCCATAACTAGGCGAAACAACTGTCGCAAAATTGATTTTTATTTGTTTTTTTCATAATTAAATACAACTTAGTAGACTCAAAAAATCAGTGTTTGATTTAACATTTAATACATAAATTAAAATGGAATTTTACAAATTCAACGCCAAATCTATAAATAACAATATTATATAATTAAAATGCAAGTTCGTTTTAATATAACTATAGTGATTTTAAAATAACATTTTGAGTGTGTGAGATTTAGCTCACCAATAGATGTCTTTAGAGAAGTTCTAGTGATTCAAGAATAATGTTTCAAAATTGCTTCATATATATATATATATATATAGAACGTCCAAGAATTTGTCAATAATGGGTAGAATTGGTGAATGTTTCACGTGTGTTAAGTGATCACTTAAACCAGCCTATGACTGTCGTCAGCCCCGTAAATGCACAGACTTCCATATTCTTCTTCATCTTTCATGAGATGTCAAAATATAATATTTTAAAATAAAGTTACATTTTAATCATAAAATGGAAAATCACAATGTAAGTGCTTAAAACATAAATTATAATAATATTATATTCACATGTCGTATAAATTTAGAGACATCGGACAGATTTTCAAACTAATGTGAAGATTAAATGGTCCTTATGAGTAGGTAGGTTTACTAAATTAAAAACCTGTGTCATGGTGTGTTCTATGCCGTTTCCCATAAATTAAATCCACGCATCATCCCCAAAAGGTTATTGATCTTGAATGTAAACAAGTTTTTAGGGCGTTTTTTTTTAGCCGTCAAGTGCAGCCACCTGTTCTTATCTCCAATCCTCCATCTTCCACTGCGCCCCAACCGTCCTCTTTTGTTTCTTATTTCGGATTATTATTTCTTATTCACCAAGGCTATTGCTTGATCCTCAAAACCGTTGAAAACCTGCCATTGGCGGTCAATCTTTTTTTTTCTTTAAACTTAATAGCACTACTATCTTATAATTAATAACGTTATTTTGAGACGCATCTTTTCGACAAAAAATATTTGAAAGAAACTCTTACTTTTATTTCTTCTTAAATGTCTTTTATCCATATAAGAAAGTAAAAAGGGAATTGTATTTTTTTAGTATACACTTTTATAATAAGCACATATTAAGTTTTATTTCATTTTAAGACATCTCATTAAAAATGAAGAAGAATGTGAAAGTCATATTTTGGTGACGTATTTTAAAAAAGCATATTGTTAACGTTTTGTCAGAAATAAAAAAAAAGTTTTTCTTCATTTTCTAAATTGTCCATGACTTCACCTTTGTTTGAAACCGGGTATAATAATTTAAGTGTATGTGATTCAAATGAGTGGTTTGTTTCTATAGCGCAAGTCGCTCACTACTTTCAAGAACGTCACAAATCAAAAATCTTCATTTTTCAGTTGTTTTCGGAATGCCCAGAAAATGTACTATATCCCAGCAAAAGAGGCATATTTTTAACTAAATATTTACCCGCTACAGGGCATAAAATTTAATTTTTGCATTTTGAAGAAAAGGTTTTGTTTAATTATTTTTTTAAATATACTTAATATTTTTTAAATGGAGAAAAAACCTTCAGGTTTTACCTAAAAAGATCTGTTGCACAGTAAAAAGTTCAATAAGTGGCTTTATATTTATTTTTAACACATTGTTTTATTTTTCAAAATTAAACACTTGAATAAACCACTTTAATGAGTTTTATTTATATTTACGACTAGTTTCGAAAACGACAGATGTTTTCATCTTCAGATCTGTTGCACAGTAAAAAGTTCAATGAGTGGCTTTATATTTATTTTTAACACATTGTTTTAGTTTTCAAAATTAAACACTTGAATAAACCACTTTAATGAGTTTTATTTATATTTACGACTAGTTTCGAAAACGACAGATGTTTTCATCTTCAGATCTGTTGCACAGTTAAAAGTTCAATTAGTGGCTTGATATTTATTTTTAGTACATTGTATTATATTTTTAAACTTTAAAAACGTTCTCCTGAAAAATCAAGTTTTTTGATTTATGACGTTTTTGAAAGGAGTAAGCAGTGTTTAATTTTTTCTTAAATAATACGCTTATCATTCCTCAAAGTTGATGCCGAATCAATAAATAATAGGAGGAATTGCATTAAATAATTCAGTAGTCTTTTTGTGGTAATATTTATCCATTTTTAATTTGGAAGAAAAAAATATTTTAAATTTTTTTTTAACTCCTTGCCTTTCAATTTATTTTTTTGTTTTAAAAACCATATATTTCTATTGAAGAGAAAAAAACTAATTTTTCTGAACAAAAACGGTGTTGTAATCATAAAATTCAATAATGTTAAATGTTACCTGGGTTAAAAAAAAAATTGAAATAGCGGGCTATAGATATCCCGCCTTAAAATTATAATCGTGAGCTTACATATATCTAGCAGATCGTTAAATTTGTAATCAAATCATAAACAAAAAGCTATAAATTTCATCGCAATTAATTTTGATTTATTAATCTTTTGTGATTGAAAAGTAATTTGATGTATGTGCGAAGATATAAATGTGTTATGATCTATAAATAAACCACTCAAATTGCGGTATTACTGTAATCGGTTTTATTCGTGATAAGATATACAAGGTCATTAAACAAGGTGAAGGCTAAGCGACAAATTTCTTCCAAATTGGGCGAACGTAATACTGATAGTAAAATGTAGGTTAGTGGTTTCAGCTTATCAAATGTCATTAACCTGGCGATTATGTTACCTACCTACATATATCCGGGGAGTGATAACACTTTATTTGTTTACTTAAAACATTTGAAAGACTTAAAAACCAAACAAATTTGTGCTAATAGAAAAAAATGCACGCAATTAACAAATACATTCTTTATTTTTATATCAATCGTTTGATTGTTATAATTTTTATTATATTAACAACCAAAGGCTGACATGTCGGCTTTTCGCTGCCAACCGTCAACGACCAAATACGGATTAGTCGATTTTTCGACTCTACGTACAAGAAAAAATTCCCTCAAATTATCTACTTCAATTTATCGTTTTCAAATTTGAACTACGCATTTAAAAGGTGTATTTACTAGAAACTTCAATAAAAAAACATATGCACTATTTATCCGTCAAAATTTCAGGTGTTAAAGGCAATATTAAAAAAAAATACAAAATGTATCTGGAATGAATCACAATACGACATTTTATGCTTATAATTTCAATTGCAAAAATATTATCTTCAACCTGTAAATATATGACAAATAATCTTCTTCTTCTTACCTTTATCCGCACCCAATGGTGCATAGGGCACTGCATCATATTGACGCAGTGTTATCTTGATCGTTACTTACATAAAGGCAAGGACCAGTTCATGGTAATATTAAATAAATATCAGAGTGTAAAATCACTAATATTTATTTTCAACACCCCCGGGAATCGAACCCGGGACCTCCAGGACGGTAGCTAAACACGCTAACAATTGCACCACGGAGACGGACAATAATGATACAAATAATGATAATAATAATAATACAAATAATAAACTGAGACAAATAATAATGCATATTTATTTTTTTAAATATGATTTTTGAATGAATACTTCTAATTTGAAATCGATATAATGATGTAGGTACTCGTACATAGTTGTGAGAATTATTTTTAGTACGTAGGGTAGAATAACCAACTAATCGGTGTTAGGTAGTTTTACGTTTGGCAGCGAAAAGCCGACTAGTCGTCTTTTGGAGCGTGGCGCAAACAGATATCGCTCACTCCTTTCAAGAACGTCATAAATCAAAAAACTATATTTTTCAGGAGAACGTTTTTAATGTTAAAAAATATAATAAAATGTTTTAAAAATAAATATCAAGCCACTTATTGAACTATTTACTGTGCAACAGATCTTTTTAGGTTGAACCTGAAGGTTTTTTCTCCATTTGAAAAATATTTAGTAAATTAAAAAAAATAATTAACCAACACCTATTCTTCCAAATGCAAAAACGACACTTTCTGACCCTGTAGCGGGTAGGTAAATATTAAGTTAAAAATATGCCGCTTTCGCTGGGATATAGTACATTTTCTAGGCATTTCGAAAACATGCACAACTGAAAATTGACGATTTTTTTTAATTTATGACGTTCTTGAAAGGAGTGAGCGATATGCCGAATGAAATTAAATAACACAGTAGGTATTTTAATATTTTGTGATTGAAAAGTAATTTGATGTATATATATACGCAGATATAAAGGTGTTGATCTATAAATAAAGCACTCAGATTGTGGTATTGCTGTAATCGGTTTTATTCGTGATAAGAAAGACATGGTGAAGGTTAAAAAATTTCTTCCAAATCGGGCCACCATAATACTAATAGTAAAATGAAGGTCATTGGTTTCAGCTTATCAAATGTCATTCATCTTGCGATTATGTAACTCACCTATATCCGGGCAATGTTAACACTTAACATGGTACATACATGTCGAATGTTGTAATATATATATATATATATATATATATATATATATATATATATATATATATATATATATATATATATATATATATATACAATATATATATATATATATATATATATATATATATATATATATATATATATATATATACATAGGTGCACACTAATCAAATATCACATACATATCGCTCACTCCTTTCAAGAACGTCATAAATCAATATAATTGATTTTTCAGGAGAACGTTTTTATAGTTGAAGAATATAATACAATGTATTAAAAATAAATATCAAGCCACTTACTGAACTTTTTTCTGTGCAACAGATCTTTTTAGGTAAAATCTGAAGTTTTTTTCTCCATTTGAAAAATATTTAGTTTTTTGATAAAAATAATTAAACGATACCTTTTCTTCAAAATGCAAAAACAACACTTTTTGCCCTGCAGTAGGTAATTATTAATCTAAAAATATGCCTCTTTTGCTGGGATTTAGTACATTTTCTGGGCATTCCGAAAACATACACAACTGAAAAATTACGATTTTTGATTTATGACGTTCTTGAAAGGAGTGAGCGATATGTCGAATGTTGTTATTGTATATATAAATAGGTGCACACTAATCAAATATCACATATGTGCATTGAAATATAGGTACTATCGTAACACTCCATATAATTCATCGTTCACTTTGTGTAATTCCACTTTAATAAACACTAATTCGTGACTACCTGTTTCGGAATAATCATTCAATAATCATTCAAATGCCCAGACTTCCATATTCTTCTTCATGTTTGTTGAGATGTCAAAAAAAATAGAATTTCATTTTATTAAGCACGACTAGTTTCGAAAACTAACAGAAATTTTCATCTACAGGTGAAAATTAAAACCGTTTAAATTTTTACCTGTAAACATCTGTCAGATTTCGAAACTATTCGTGTATAATATAATAAAACTCATTAAGCGGTTTATTACAAGTATTTAATGATTTTCAAGTCATTGGTGGTTTTTTCCAGACATAAGCAGGAATCGAATCTCGGTCCCCCTAAATTGGCTCCGTGGCGCAGTGGACACAGTCCCTAATGATGATTCCAGCACACGTGTAGCTTCACGCTTGACAGCCATACTCCCACGCTAGGAATAAATAGCTGTACACGTGTTTCCCTTGTTTATTGCTAACTATGTATATTACGTTATGTTAAATCGACGCTTCGTTGTTGAGGTGCGTCAAAAAATTGTTGTAACTTTAACAATACTTTCTTCACAACTATCGAATAAGGGGAATATAGAATAAATTAAACAAAAAAATGTACACCCTCCTTGTAAAAAATGCACCTTCTCTAATAACTTTTAACAAACGTCTGAGACATAACTATCTATCAATAAAATCCTAACTGTCCATCAAACCTCCTCCCTTAGTTTTACCCTCTACCATCTTCCCTAAATTCCCTTTTTCCTTTGCCCTACTTATTATCATCTTTTGTAAATTACGTTTTGTTAAATTTCAATTTGTAATTTATGTTTTTTTTAATGTTCATGTACTATCTACCCTCTGATTGCTAACAGCCATACATGGTATCAAACGTTTTGATCAATATCACTAGTCTGTTTTTGGTTGGTTGGAAGATATTGCTTTTTAGCAATGAGCCCGCCAATGTTCTTATTTATTTCCTTAATATGAAGATTAAATAAATAAATGAAAACAAAATTATGTGGTTGGTTATAAAACCAGAGGAAACTTATAGATATTTCAAGAATTTGAGTAGTGTGGTTGTCAATAATGGGTAGAATTGGTAAATATTACACGTGTGTAAAGTGATCACTTAAACCAGCGTATGACGGTCGTCAGCCCTGTAAATACACACTTAAGTAAGTGGATTCTTATGGATTCTTCTTCATCTTTGATGAGATGACAAAAAATAGTATCAAAAATAACTCCTATAATTGGAGCTACATAATCCAGATTTGTGAACAAGTATTTGGACACACTCAAAATGTTGTAAATTAACGTTATTTTATACGTAGGAGTTACAGCACTCATGTAAATGACGTGGCAAAAGAAGTATTAAAGAATTCCTTTATATTTTCCATTTCGCTTGTTATTTAGTCTTGTTAACCTTAATCCTATGTCCCAAAATGAGTAATGGAATTTATCATCGGGAATTTTATATGTGTGACTTATGTATGTAACTAACTAACTAACTATCACGCCGCTTCCCCACAGGGGTAGGCAGAGAGAATAGAACGCCACACCACCCTGTCTTTGCAAACGTTCTTCGCCTCTTCCACGTTCATGGATCTCCTCATACATACCTGCCGAATATTACGACTCCTAACCTGACCACTTTCATGTATTTGGCATACCTGATCGTGCCATGTCTTTCTCTGTCTACTCTGCTCCTTTTTCCAAGTACATTTGCCTCATATATTTGTTTTACCGTTCTTTCCTCACTCATTCGTTCTACATGTCCAAACCATCTCAACACACCTTTCTTGATTTAATCGATAATGCTTATCTCAGCTTTGCATTCCTTCTTTATTTCACTTTTCGAACATCTATCATACTTATGTATGTAATATGTTTAAATAAATAAATAAAAAAATATTTTCCTAAGTACGTCGATTTATTTATTCAGTTAAAAACAACAGTATTAATGAAATGAGGGTAATACTTTTTTGGAAGCAGTAAAAGAGAAAGCTCGTTTGTATTGTTCTCAGATTTATTAAAAAAAGGCTTATTTGAGCAAGTGAAAATGATATTCGATACGTCCTTTTAAACAACTTTTTAACCTTTTCTGTGCTTCGATACTAACAACCCATTGAAGTATTACAAATGTTATATTATTGTAAGTGATAATCGATTTAGTTTAGGACACCGTGAGAAAAAAAAAAAACCTACAAGAAGGCAGTCTTGTTTCTTACATTTAAAATCATCGAAGATAAGAAAGCTAAATAACGAAATAACATTGAAGATATGAAATGAACCAGTAAAAGTAAGAGCGTCCATGTGGAAAATATCATCATATTATCACTTTATTGTTCGAAGAACCCGTAATTAATTTTAACAGTACAAGAGATAAATTATGTATACTTCTTGGAAAAACTTCAAAGCTGTTTAAATTCACGACGATAAAAGGCAGACGCTATTTATTACTAGTATGGAGATAATACAATCAGAAGATAATTACCGTAATGTTTGGAAGTGAGGCATGGAGTTGGCAAAACAAGGATGACAGAATGCAGTCGAATGCGATCTCTCAGACGAATGTGCGGATAAACCAAGTATTAAATATGTTCCAATGGTGATGTAACGAAAAAATGCAAGGTTGAGAAAAGCATTTTCGACGATATTTTACGTGTGTCCAAATACTTGCTCACAAATCTGGTTTTTCCAAATAGGAGTATTTTTGACATTTTTCTGACATCTCAACATATCCGTCAAAAGTATTTGGACACACTCAAAATGTCGGAAGGTTAACTGGTCAAATTATAAGCTGCATAAAATTGAAAATCATGTTTTTAGGCGTTTTCCAGTACGTAAAAATAATCCGGCGCTCTGATCTTCCATACATCCAAAACAGACTCTGGAAAATAAAAGATCAATCATGGGTAGAATGGTGAATGTTGAACGTATGTAAAAAGATCACACAACCAGCTTATGGTAGGTCATATGCCCTGTAAATACCCAAGTTGGTAAAAGAAGCAGAGGAAGATCGAGAAAAACTTAATTTAAATACGTGAGAGTCGGAATAATCGGCGGGTATGAGGAGATGGATAAATATGAAAGAGATGAAGATTGTTTGCAAAAACAGATTAAAGTAGCGTTCTATTCTCTCTGCCTACCTCTGCCGCAAAGCGGCGTGATCGTTAGTTAGTTAGTAAGTTGCATTTTTTTATTTAAAAAAAAACAATGTGCATTTTAGTATGTATCTTTAAAAATAAACAGTGCCTACTAAATTAATTGCTGTTTGATTACTATAATCAGCCATTTCTAAATGTCATGATAGCAGTCCACCGATCTCAACCCGACATTACTATCACCACACTTCCTTATCTACCTTATTTTCATTGTTACTTTACTTATTTATTACATTGCAAAGTGAGTTCCATAAAAGAAACTTGATAATTTTAGCTGTAATCAAATGAACATCGTTTGATTTAATGCTCCTGTAATGAAAATGATTAATAAGCAGAAGATAATCCCGTGCCTAAATTACAAAGTTTACAAAGACAGAGTAGTGTAGCATTCTATCCACTCTGCCTACCCCTGCGAAAGCGGCTTGATGGTTACTAAGATAATTAGTTTTTACAAATTTTGAAGGACTCCTTAATTTATTAACTTTTATATAGATTCTTGGTGGAATCCTGTTTTAAATAATATAATAAAACAAACAGCTCCATATAGCTTTTTTTCCACATTCATATTATTTAACCAGTGACTAGGTTTCGTCGTATCAGACATCATCAGCTACTAATACCAGTCTTTAAAGTTGTTGTTTTATTATATAGTATGAAAAAATAACTTTTTGAATAATTACAGTGATAATTTTTAGCTAGGTAACATAATTTACTTTAACACAACATCGAAAAAAAATTGGCTTTCTTTATTTTAGTGCTGTGCTTTCTTTAAACACTCCTCGTATCCCATATTAAGAAGCCACATTTTTACTAGTTATTAAAAAAACTTAATTTTCTTCACATGTAATTGTATTTGAGTGCTAGATATATCGCTCACTTCTTTCAACAACGGCATATATAAAAAATCGTCAATTTTCAGCTATGCATAATTTTGGAATGTCCAGAAAATGTACTATATCCCAGCAAAAGCGGTATATTTTAAACTTAATATTTACCCACTAGAGTGCAAAAAGTGTTGCCTTAGCACTTTCAAGAAAATGTATTATTTTTTTTTTTTCATATACTAAATATTTTTCAAATTGAGAAATAGCATTCAGGTTTAACCTCAAAAAATCTGTTGTACAGTAAAAAGTTCAATAAGTGGCTTAATATTTATTTTTAATACATTTTATTTTATTCTTAAACATTAAAAACAATCTTCTGAAAAATTAAGTTTTTTTTATTATACGTTGTTGAAAGTAGTGAGCGAAATGTGTAGTATTAGGCCGAACACAGTAATTCACCTGAACTATTGTGGTAAAAAATAAAACAATAAAAAAAATCAGAATGTTTTTGACCAAACACAAAAAATTAAATAATAAAATAAAAAAATAAACAGTCACGATTTTTCCTGTCTTTGGTCGATGATAGATTTATTACGTGATCAATATTAAGACAAACACATCGTGCAAGTCTGGAGTAAGTCAAACGGGACAAAGGATTTATGTACAGGAACGTTCAAGAGCTTGGAGAATAAGGAGGAAAAAAGAAACAAAAGGAAGGAATAGAAAGAAGCGAGCAGCAACGAATGATTCCTCTCCAAACACGTGTTCGGGCACAAGAGTTTTTTTGTTCAACTTTCCCCATAATTAGATTAGGCGCGTGTTTATTTACAAAACCATTTTAAATTATTAAACATAAACCGTATGTCATTCGAGACGTGCGCTG
This sequence comes from Brachycentrus maculatus, assembly GCF_059751285.1. NCBI lineage: Eukaryota > Metazoa > Arthropoda > Insecta > Trichoptera > Brachycentridae > Brachycentrus > Brachycentrus maculatus. The sequence goes on from NW_028280926.1 coordinate 360,850, forward strand.
AGAGTCGCAACACGCCACATGTATTGATGCTTAAATCTACATCGATGTAAAACCATAACAAACGGACATATATTAGGTATATCGTGCGAGGTATCTCGTCATAAAAATCTTTTAATGAGTTCTGTCTCGTCAACATAAATACAGTTTTTTTCATCTCATAGGTACTGAATAGATTTATTTATAATATGTTGTGAATAAATTATCTGGTCAAATTATAAGATTAAATAATAAAAATGAAAATGATATTTTCTGGCGTTTCTCATGTGTGTGATTATAACCCAGGATTCGGACCTCACATACTAATAAAAGAGTTTCTGCTCAATAAAAAGCTTCTTTTCATCTCACCAATAGATATCTCTAGTGAAGTTCTAGTAATTCAAGAACCATGTTTCAAAATTGGTTCATTTATACTTATATAAGTTTTTATAATTTGAGTAGTGTGGTTGTCAATAAAGGGTAGAATTGGTGATTGTTACACGATTGTTAAGTGATCACTTAAACCAGCCTATGACGGTCGTCAGACCCGTAAATGCCCATACTTCCATATTTTTCTTCATCGTTGATGAGATGTCAAAAAATAATATGAAAAGATTCAATTAATAAAACTAATTTATAGAATAAAATAACCACTATGTAATTTTTCCAAATGAATTTTATTTGACCAGCAACTGGGTTTCGTCGTAACCGATATCATCAGACTGGTGTAGGGCTAGTCAAAATTCTTATCTTCAATAATCTTCTTCAATCTTCTTCAAAAACATTAAAAATTATGTTGTGCATAAAATGTTATATCCACAACATAATTTTTAATGTTATTGAAATTCACGTACAAAGTCCATTTCTAACATAAAATTATTTCAAACCATGCCTTAAGCCTTTACCATAACTTATATGTAATAAAATACTTAAACTCATCTAATTTAAATTCATTTTGTCAGAAAAATTATATAAAATCATGGTTTTCAACTCCTGCCTTGTTGTGTGTATAAAATAGAATTTTGTCTAGCCTCACACCAGTCTGACGATGTCGGTCACGACGAAATCCGGTTGCCGGTAAAGAAAAATTAATATGGAAAAAATTACATTGAAGTTATTTTATTCACCAAGAAATGTCGGTATTAAACTTTAAATAATTTACTAACTAAACTAATAAACCATAACACCGCTTCCCGCAAGGGTGGGCAAAGAGAACAGAACGCCACACCACTCTGTTTTTTCACTAAAATTTTATAAATTGAACCTAAGATCTGAGATGAGGTAATCCATATATCATTTACATATCATAACATTTATTCAAACAATATCAGATCTTTTATTCAAACCTTGAAATTGATATTTTTGTTTTATACTAATTTCCTAACTAACTAAACCAACTAACTATCATACCGCTTCCCCACAGGGGTAGGCAGATAAAATAGAACGCCACACCACTCTGTCTCTGAAAACATTATTCCACTCATCCACATTCAAGCATATCCTCATACATACACGCCAATTATTTCGACTCCTGATCTGACCGCTTTCTTGTATTTGACATACCTGATCATGCCAAGTTTTTCTCGGTTTCACACTGCTTTTATTACCAAATGGTAAATAAAAATTAAAATTATTAAACACCTAAGCTTTGTCTAATGAAGCATCTATAGTTTTCATTAGCAAGAAGATGGTAATTGGCCGGCTCGAGTGATTATTTTACACACTTGTGTAACGTTCACCATTCTGCCCATTATTGAATATCCACGCTAATCAAATTATTTGATCAATATTAAATTCTTAAGTACCTAATAATCGTTTAACTTTCGAAACAAAACACCTTTTTTGATTGATATTCTCGTAAACATCTTTGTTGTGGTTTGATTTGCGTTCTGCACACCGCAGGAAGCTCTCGCGTTCGCGAGCAGTTGTGCGTCAATATGCGCAAGTCTCGAGAAACGGTTTATTTGAGCTTTTACGCAATAAAGCTTATGATCGTAATACAAGTAACTGTATTTTTTACCCTTTCCACTGAAGCGTACGCTTGGTACCAGTCCGAGTCGAAACGTGAGGTACAGATGTTGAAAACCTTCGGTCATAAATTATACTAATTTAATCAATAATTAAAGGTTAATATTTGAAAACAGTTTTATTTCCTTAAAGTATTAAGAGATCTAGCCAAAGATTCAATCATTTACTAGGATTCCCTTTTTGCAAATCCAGACTCTCTTAAAAACACTCATTTTTCATAGCTCCAAAACTGTTTAATTCATTCCACAAAGACTATATGTTAGACATTAATTGCATTATTTTGTTTCGATTTAAAATTTTGCTTAAATTATTTATTGAAAAAAACAGATCTAAGTTCTTTTTTCTTTTTAACGCATAACTCATATATTACATATTTCCTAACTTTTTTCATTTTCATCTTTTTGATTTTTTGTTTTCTGTTCAAATCAAATATTTTTAGTTTCTATTAGCACTTTAAATCTAATTTTCTCAGTTAATATCTATTGTATTATTGCCTCTTCTCTTCTTTAATCTTAAATCATCTCAAATCCTGGCTTAGCATCTCTAAAGGTGTTAAACAGGGATGTGTAATGTCACCGTGGCTGTTTAACCTATACATGGATAATTGCATGAAAGAACTGAAAGATTTAAATGTTGGAGCTAGAATTAATAATTTGACTGTCTGTTGCCTTTTGTATGCTGACGATGCTGTTCTTCTTGCCGATAGCAGAGAAGACCTGCAGGCGTTGGTGACAAAAGTGATTAATGTAAGGAATTGGTGACGAAAGTGTAAAATGTAATGTAAGGAAAGTGATCTATTAATGAATGTTAGCAAATCCAAAATTATGATTTTTGAAAGAGAAGAATGTAAATCTGACTGTGAAATATTGGTAAACGGAGAAATTTTGGAACAGGTAGATGATTTCGTATATTTGAGTAGTATGTTTTCTAGGGATGGAAAGATTGATAAAAACATAGAAAGGAGAGTGAATGCTGGGAACAAAGTGAATGGTGCACTGAAATCAGTTATAGCAAATAAAAACCTATCAGCGGAAGCTAAACTGGCAGTGTACAACGGAGTCCTGGTTCCAACTCTAATGTATGGAAGTGAAACATGGAGTGGGCAAAAGAAGGATGAAAGTAGACTGAATGCAGTCGAAATGCGATGTCTTAGAAGAATGTGCGACAAAACGATGTATGATAGATGTTTGAATAGTGAAATAAGGAAGGAATGCAAATGCAAATCAGTGGTCTGTAGACTAATAGAGGTACGCGAGCCGAGGGTTTCCTCACCCTGCGTTGATGGAGTATCGCGAGATGTAAGCAGAGAGCTGATCGCGCCACACGAAACCAGTTTTTATTGGACCTTTTTGTACTTGCACACAATGTGACGCGGGGCGCGCGCACGCCGAGCCGCGAGCCCAGTGGACTTGCCACTTGACCGACTGCCTACCGCGCCTCCCACATCCGAAATGATGAACTTACCGCCGAGCCGTGTATCCGAAGGGCATGCGGAGACAGCGACGATGATTTTATTACGCCATTTCATAACGTAGATCCACAATACGAAAAATCAATTTTCAAACTAACGAGTACCATATTCCTCACTCCTTTCAAGAACGTCATAAATCAAAAAACTTCATTTTTCAGGAGAACGTTTTTAAAGTTTAAAAATATAGTACAATGTATTGAATATATATCAAGCCACTTATTGAACTTTTTACTGTACAACAGATCTTTTTAGGAAAAACCTGAAGGTTTTTTCTCCATTTGAAAAATATTTAGTACATTTAAAAAAATAATTAAACAATAACTTTCCTTCAAAATGCAAAAAACAACACTTTTTGCCCTGTAGCGGGTAAATATTAAGTTAAAAATATGCCTCTTTTGCTGGGATATAGTACATTTTCTGGGCATTCCGAAAACATGCTCAACTGAAAATTGACGATTTTTTTAGTTATGACGTTCTTGAAAGGAGTAAGCGATATACCAGATCTATTGGATTGGAAGTTGGTAAGGTTAGGTTAGATTCGGTTAACCGGTTCCCAGTTTATCCCCAGTGTGACTCGGGAAAGGTGTTTGCGTCATAATGATGAGCCCGAGTGCTGCTCGGGAAAAATCATATTCCAACTTCTGGCATTGATTTACCCGAGCCAAATATATTAATGTACAGATTTGTTTTTATTAACTAACCCGAACGTTTTCGGGTTGTTTCGACTTGTTGGTGACGATGACTTGCACCGGCAAATTTTCTCGCCAAAATTCGACTGTTAAGTGGTTTAGTAAGATTATATAAAGTTCGGTTAGGTTACGCGTTGACGTGAGTGCAGAATTGGAAAAAATATTATCAAACTAATAACGACACCTTTCACATGCTTCTTTTCGGGACCATCTATGATTGGATGTAGTAAGATTTTTTACTAGCTCTTTTATGTCTGTAAGATTTTTCTAGAATTATTTAACATCCTCGTACTAGAAGATACTCAAAAAAATAATATTTTTTTTATTAAACTTTTATTTTGACCAGTGATTAAGTCACAATATTTATAGTGTGATCAAATCTGTGCTCAAAAATTATGTTTTAAGTAATCACTTTATATAGGGTAACATTCATCATATACCTACCCATAATTGCCAGCCAAATTACACAAATTTCGGAAGTTATATTTGCCTTCATTCACAGTATTTGTGACCAAAAATTTGGACGCACTCAAAAAATGTTTTGATGTTTATTCAATTTTTGTATTTAGTAATAATTTTAATAATTCGTTGGTTATCCACTGGGTTTAGGACGCAGCTTCTCAGTTACGCGTATTCTTCTGTCTTGTAGCGTCTTCTCGTGTCTTATATTATTTGCTTTATGAGTGCGAGGAGCCCGCATATAGTAACAACTTCAGTTGCAACAAATGCTCCCGAATCACATCTCCTCGACTCGCTACTCTCCTGTCTCTGCCCTCGTTATCATATGTTGCGACCATCGACACTAACTGCACTATATGGCTCTGTGTACAAACAATAGGAAGCCTTGTTCTATGGGCTGCGTTAGCAGGTGGGCAGACTTGAGAGAGATTGATTATTTGCCTTATGAGTGCGAGCAGTCCGCATATAGTATTCAGTTTGCAACAATTACTCCCGAATCACATCTCTTCAACTCGCTACTCTCCTGTATCTGCCCTCGTTATCATATGTTGCGACCATCGACACTAACTGCACTATATGGCTCTGTGTACAAACAATAGGAAGCCTTGTTCTATGGGCTGCGTTAGCAGGTGGGCAGACTTGAGAGAGATTGATTATTTGCCTTATGAGTGCGAGCAGTCCGCATATAGTATTCAGTTTGCAACAATTACTCCCGAATCACATCTCTTCAACTCGCTACTCTCCTGTATCTGCCCTCGTTATCATATGTTGCGACCATCGACACTAACTGCACTATATGGCTCTGTGTACAAACAATAGGAAGCCTTGTTCTATGGGCTGCGTTAGCAGGTGGGCAGACTTGAGAGAGATTGATTATTTGCCTTATGAGTGCGAGCAGTCCGCATATAGTATTCAGTTTGCAACAATTACTCCCGAATCACATCTCCTCGACTCGCTACTCTCCTGTCTCTGCCCTCGTTATCATATGTTGCGACCATCGACACTAACTGCACTATATGGCTCTGTGTACAAACAATAGGAAGCCTTCTTCTATGGGCTGCGTTAGCAGGTGGGCAGACTTGAGAGAGATTGATTATTTGCCTTATGAGTGCGAGCAGTCCGCATATAGTATTCAGTTTGCAACAATTACTCCCGAATCACATCTCCTCGACTCGCTACTCTCCTGTCTCTGCCCTCGTTATCATCTGTTGCGAGCATGGACACTAACTGCACTATATGGCTCTGTGTACAAACAATAGGAAGCCTTCTTCTATTATAGGCTGCGTTAGCAGGTGGGCAGACTTGAGAGAGATTGATTATTTGCCTTATGAGTGCGAGCAGTCCGCATATAGTATTCAGTTTGCAACAATTACTCCCGAATCACATCTCCTCGACTCGCTACTCTCCTGTCTCTGCCCTCGTTATCATATGTTGCGAGCATAGACACTAACTGCACTATATGGCTCTGTGTACAAACAATAGGAAGCCTTGTTCTATGGGCTGCGTTAGCAGGTGGGCAGACTTGAGAGAGATTGATTATTTGCCTTATGAGTGCGAGCAGTCCGCATATAGTATTCAGTTTGCAACAATTACTCCCGAATCACATCTCCTCGACTCGCTACTCTCCTGTCTCTGCCCTCGTTATCATCTGTTGCGAGCATGGACACTAACTGCACTATATGGCTCTGTGTACAAACAATATGAAGCCTTCTTCTATTATAGGCTGCGTTAGCAGGTGGGCAGACTTGAGAGAGATTGATTATTTGCCTTATGAGTGCGAGCAGTCCGCATATAGTATTCAGTTTGCAACAATTACTCCCGAATCACATCTCCTCGACTCGCTACTCTCCTGTCTCTGCCCTCGTTATCATATGTTGCGAGCATAGACACTAACTGCACTATATGGCTCTGTGTACAAACAATAGGAAGCCTTGTTCTATGGGCTGCGTTAGCAGGTGGGCAGACTTGAGAGAGATTGATTATTTGCCTTATGAGTGCGAGCAGTCCGCATATAGTATTCAGTTTGCAACAATTACTCCCGAATCACATCTCCTCGACTCGCTACTCTCCTGTCTCTGCCCTCGTTATCATCTGTTGCGAGCATGGACACTAACTGCACTATATGGCTCTGTGTACAAACAATAGGAAGCCTTCTTCTATTATAGGCTGCGTTAGCAGGTGGGCAGACTTGAGAGAGATTGATTATTTGCTTTATGAGTGCATGGAGATCGCATAAAGTAACAACTTTGGTTGCAACAAATGCTTCTGAATCACATCTCCTCAACTCTATGCTCTCCTGTCTCTGCCCTCTTCATCATCGACTATATGGCACTATGGTATATGGCTCTGTGTACTAACAATAGGAAGCCTTGTTCCATAGGTTGCGATAACAGGGCAGACTTGAGAGGTATCGATATCACTCGAACATTGACGGGTGCTGAATAATTAAGTTTTTTCCTTCAGAATTACATTATGACATTTCTTATTTTGACATCATTGACATAGATGAAGAAGAATATGGATGCCAGGATATTAGCAGGGCGTTGTCAAAGGATGGGTTAAGTAATCACTGTATACGCGTATTGCTACTATATATGTACATTTCCAAAAGGCCAAGAGCCTAAAAGCACCATCAGATCAAGGCTGAACTAGGGATAGTTGAGAAGAGTTATTTATGGTGGTGTGGACATGTGGAGCGAATTGATAACGAGAGAATGAATAAGAAAGTATATGTTGCGAATGTGAGCGGGAGAACAAAACGAGGACTCCCGAAAATACATGGCACGATTAGATCAATCAAAACCTAAAATCTGGTGGTGTCAAAAGTCTGCGAAATCGGAGGGCATGTATGACTTTGTGTATGGACGTGAAAAAAACGAGGAGTGTATGTAAGGATGAAATAATGTAGCGATCTATCGTCTCTGCCTTCCTTAATTATAGTTCTTTGCCACCTACCCATAAAAAAATAACTAACTAAAACATCCTCTCTGGCTACCCTTGCAGGTAAACAGTGTAATGGTAGTTGATAATTGGAGTGAAAATGCACCCAGTTTTACTATCAGAATCATTCATAATAGATCAGAGAATTTTTTAAATTGCCCATTTTGATGTTTACAACATTTTGAGTGTGCCCAAGTTCTTGTACACAAATCTGGATTATCTCTAATTATAGGAGTTATTTAGCATATTATTTTATTGACATCTCAACATAGAAGAAGAAGAATTTGGAATAATGGAATACAAAAAATGTCCTGACTTCCTTGTTCTTCTTCATCTATGTTGAGATGTCAAAAAGCATATTGACATTATTTATATGTAGGTATCAGGGTCACATGAGCAGAAAAAGCATTGTACTGAGACTTGAGACGTCAGTGTGTAATCCTATCGCCGGTTGTTGACCTTTCTCTCGAGGTGTATGTCCTATGGCGCAGGACCTTTCCGTACCGCTCGATCGCCCACGTACCGTAAACAAAACCATTAAAAATAACTAAATTCAAACAAAAATATATGGCAAACTTATATCTGTTGAAGCAGTTTTATGCTTTTCGATGTCATGTCATCCGGGTAGATTTAACGCAAGATTTAAGCAATTTAAGAAAAATTAACGCAAGACTCTTTTTTAATACAGTTACCTTTTTGTAAAATCAAACACTGCATGACTTTTTTTGCATGACTGCATGACTGCATTGACAGTTCGTCTTCGAGGGACAAGTGAAATTATTATTTTGGCGTACATAGCGCGTCTTTTGGCTAAATTATGAACTATATACGTGAGTTATGAATGTATCTGATCAGTAACAACAAAGAATATAAAAATCCTTGTCCGCACCTCAATAGTGCATAGGGCACTGCGCCATATAAACGCAGTGTTATCTTGATCGTTTACACATGAAGGAAAGGTGATCAGCCCTCCGCTTCAGGTACCAGTCCAGGGTAATATTGAATAAATATGACAGTGAAACCACTTATATTTATTTTACCCCCCTTGGGAATCGAACCCGGGACCTCCAGAACGGTAGCCGAGCGTGCTGACCATTACACTACGGAGGCAACAACAAAGAATGGTTGCTTATATTCTTAAAGAACGTTTTAACACTAACTTTTGGGTATGTATCAAATTTAATACAATTTGCAGTGAAGGGTTAAATGTTAAAAACAAACACTGATTCGAGTATACTAAATTGTATTTTATTATTATTTACACATAAAAATGTCATCTGTGACAATTCACTCACTCCTTTCAACAGCGTCATTTATAAAAATTGACAATTTTCAGTTGTGCATGTTTTCCGGAATACCCAGAAAATGTACTATATCCCAGCAAAAGAGGCATATATTTGACTTAATATTTACCCGCTACAGGGCAGAAAGTGTTGTTATTGCATTTTGAAGAAAAGGTATTGTTTGATTATTTTTTTAATGTACTAAATATTTTTCAAACGGAGAAAAAACATTTAGGTTTTACCTAAAAAGATCTGTTGCACATTAAAAACTTCAATAAGAGGCTTGATATTTATTTTTAATACATTTTATTATATTTTTAAACTTTAAAAATAATCTCCTGAAAAATCTAATTTTTTTATATATGACGTTGTTGAAAGGAGTAAGCGAATTTTTTCGCCTTATTATGGCATCTTCAAATGAAAAAATGAAAATTTGTTTCTTTTTATTTTTCACAGATTTTATTTTTATGTATTTTTAATAACTAAAATTCAATTTAGTAGTCTCAAAAAATCTGTGCTTACTATATAAATTAAAATGGAGTTTTACAAATTAAACGCCAAATCTTTAAATACAGTTTCCTCTTATTACATCGCGCGATTAGTTTCCCTAATAATAATTGTTTTACATAAATAATACGAAACATTTCATGCAAAATTGATATATCTAATCAGCGTTGTGTTGGTTAAAAAAAAGCGTTCAGGTCACACACGTCGCATCTCATACATAGTAGCAATCCTTGATTACCACTACATTGCGGAAGTGGACGGTATGCAATAAGGATGACGATATTGTAGTGTCAATTCTCTTTTAAGGAAAAATCTCGATAAATATTTATAGATAGGCCCTAAGATTAGAGCATGACTAATGAGAACCATTCCAGGTAAAGTACGTTGGTGCCTACTGCAACAAATTAATACAAGGCATCCTCAGTCTGACAATATGACCATATAGCATCGGGTATTATAAGTTAACCGATTTTTATATGCGTCAGAGCACGAAATTTGTGATAAAAGAATATAAATTATATTTTGCCTTTTTCTTGTATCAAAATTAATACTTATTTGTCTTTTTAATCATCATGTACAGATAAGAAATAAATACACTGGCGGGCTTATTGCTAAAAATCAATATCATTCAACCAATCAAAAACAGGCTAGTGATATTGGTCATATCGTTTGATACCATATATAGCTGTTTGCAATCATTGGGTAGATAGTACTTTAACATTTAATAATAATAATAATAAAACCCTTATCCGCACCCCAATGGTGCATAGGGCACTGCGTCATATAAACGCAGTGTTATCTTGAACGTTTTTACACACTAAGGAAAGGTGATCAGCCCTCCGCTTCAGGTACCAGTCCAGGGTAATAATGAATAAATATGACAGTGAAAAAATCACTTATATTTATTTTACACCCCTTGGAAATCGAACCCGGGACCTCCAGAACGGTAGCCGAGGGTGCTGACCATTACACTACGGAGGCGGACTAACATTTAAAAAAAAATAAATTGATGATAATAAGGAAGGTAATGGAAAAAGGGAGTTTAGGGAGGGAGGTAGAGGGAAAAACTAAGGAGGAGGTTTGATGGATAGTTAGGATTCTAATAATAGATAGTCATGACGCAGACGTTTCTTAAAAGTTATTATAGAGAAGGTGCATTTTTTTATAAGGAGAGATAATTCATTTCATAGTCTGGCTGCTTAGATAGAGAAGTATTTACTGAATTAATATTATATTATTAAGATTTTATGAAGTAGTGGTATTCACCAAGTAAAACTTAAATTAAAAATGATATCCTTCATATTGAATCTACCATAAAAAAGATAAGCTTTAAAACCAAACCGTTTATTCGAATAAAAATCTACCGCTGCTTAATATGTGTATACCGTGACTTAATTCCTTTTTTGTTGGAGAAGGGATCGCCTCGGGCAAAAAAAGACGTTTAACGCACACCTGTGTTCCCGACTGAATCCTTATTGTTGATATTGTCATTTTTGTCCACAATATAATATTAACGTAGTTCCATTTTGTGAGCCTAGTAAAAAAACCCTATTAATTTAATTCTGAATCATAAATATGAGGCAAGATACAAAACTTAATAGTTCGTTAAACATATACGTTTACAACATTTTGAGTGTGTCCAAATACTTGTTCACAAAATCTGGATTATCTCCAATTACAGGAGTCATTTTCATATTATTTTTTGACATCTCATCAAAGATGAAGAAGAATATGGAAGTCTGGGCATTTACGGGGCTGACGACCGTCATAGGCTGGTTTAAGTGATCACTTTACACACGTGTAACATTCAGCAATTCTACAAATTATAAGCTTAATAATAAAAATGAAAATGGTATTTTCTGGCGTTTCTCATGTGTGTGATTATAATCCAGGATTCGGACCTCACATACTAATATAAGAGTTTCTGCTTAATAAAAAGCTTCTTTACATCTCACCAATAGATGTCTCTAGTGAAGTTTTAGTGATTCAAGAACAAGGTTTCTAAATTGGTTCATATATATAGAACTTCCAAGAATTTGAGTAGTGTGGTTGTCAATAATGGGTAGAATTGGTGAATGTTACACGTGTGTAAAGTGATCACTTAAACCAGCCTATGACGGTCGTCAGCCCCGTAAATGCCCAGACTTCCATATTCTTCTTCATCTTTGATGAGATGTCAAAAAATAATATATTATACGTTTCCAAATAAATTACAACTTATGACAGTCAAACAACTATATGCCAAAAGGATCTTATTATACAATATATTATAATAATAATGTTCTTCATAATTCTACTAAATTGTCAGAATTTTCATAAAAAAACCTAAATTGAATCTTGCATTGACCCAAATTTTTACGGGTCATGGAGCATTTCGAGAATACCTCTTCCGTTTTATAATAAGACAAATTCTATTGGCGAATGTTATGAGAAGTCATCACAAGATCCATCATTTAGTGTACATGTGTCCAATTTTTGAAAAATAAAGATTTAAATTGAAAACAGAATAGGCCAAAAGAAGGTTTGCAGTTGACAAAAATTGATAAGGCAATAGGGCATAAAGATCTGTTAGGTTTAGGGTGTCTTATTTAGAAAATATGACAAGAAAAATAGGACAAATAAATTACCTTTGTGACCTATCTTGATTGATATAAAATATTGAATCTTTTTTATTGTATTGTTTTTAGAGATCAATCTCATTCACTTGTTATTTACTATAACCATTCACTATCATTTTTAAGAAATATAAACGGAATATGCTTTAAATCCTTGCGCATTACTGGCAAAGATATTTTTCAGGCAGCTAATAAATATTATTAATAAAGGTATCAACATATTATTTCTAAAATTTGAACTAATTTTTTGTTTAATTAATTGTTTTAGGATCTCCCTGAAGAACAACGAAACGTCTGCAAATGGACATCTATTTGGAGAGTCCTTTTCCGCACACTGTACTACGTGGCTCCAAAGTTGTTCAACTCATCTCGTCGTGGAAGGTCTGTTTCACTAGAAAATTTTGAACGACCACACATCGTACGAAACCGATTTTCCAGCAGGTCTCTCGGGAACAGCCGAAACTCCATTTACGCTATGGACGCATCGGAAAACCATTCCTTTTCTAGTTATGACAGAGAAACTAGTTCAGACTCTTTTGAAAGTCCTCGCTCTTACTCCAGCTTTGAGTGGGGAATAAACGTGCTATCCGATGATGACGCAAAACCAGGAACGTCCAGAAACAGATGTCAAAGTTTAACAGAAAGATCTTACAGACATTATCAGCGAGAAACTCCGCAGCGTGGACCCAAAAACGTCAAAAAAGCAAATAATCCAGAAACACGAAGAAGATCACAGTCTCTATGCAATTCGGCTATGGAAAACTATAAATCCTCAGAGAGCGACGAAGTAGACCTGGACGCTCATATAACGACTCCCTACAGTGAGCAGTGGAACAAAAAACACTACCGTACGTCAGAAAAGCTTGCGTCTCTGAAAATTCAGGTTCCGCCAGAATCTCCTAATCCTTACATCGAAGAAGCTAATTCGAGACATTTTGGAGGATACAAAGACAAATCCGATGGAAAAGCTGCAAAAGATACAAAAATTAACACTAAAGCCACGTGTAAGCTGACTATCCCAACATCTCTTACTATTTCAGATGATGATGATACCACCCCTGAAGTCAAGTATGTCGGGATGCTTAAAAATGACGATTTATTTAAAAACAAGTAACATATTACTTGAAACTGCATGTAACATAAGTTAAGTAGTCATTTTAAAAAGATTTTCTTTGACCTTATAAACCTGCAATCGTTATTCATAATAGTTTTTAGAAAAGGAAATGTTTTATTTTTAGTTGTATTCAAAATTGGCGTACTCCACTTTGCTTATTTCATTCTATTATTTATACATAAAAGCATATTTTGATATGTCAGAAACTCTCATAAATAAGAACATAATGTATATTTTTTAAATACTCTCAGGTAGAAATATTGTACGTTTGATGCTGTTAATGAAGTTTTATTAACATTCGAACGTACTTACATTTTTAAAAACCATTAATTATTTTTAAATGATATTTTAAAAATCTTAGTATATTTCTAAAAAAACAACAGTATTCATACCATAATATTACTATTGCTGTAAATCAAAACACGATACATGAGTCTAACGAAATTATATATTTTGTAACAGTTAATTATAATTATCAAAAAGTGTCGATTCCATTTACTGCATCACGTATTTCAAACCTAATCATATTAAAATGTACTCATTTCTTATGCATTATTAAAAAAATCCATCATTATTAACTTCTTTAAACCAATGTTGGTATTAAAACACGTGTATTTATCTATTATTTCAACACAGGTGAACAGTAAGTAAATTAAGCAGAATCATAAATCGTATTTCGATATATATTTATCAATGATTATGGGATTCTCCCATTTAAGGTTAATACTTAAGGCCAAAAATATTGGATAATTTTTTGTGTAGGTACACAATGAAATAAAACGTTCATACTATATGATACTATAAATATTCGTGAAGGTTTTTTTTAAACGCATAAACTATTTTAAAAGTCTATGGTTGTCAAACAAAAAATATGTAAAATTACAAAGAAATTTTTGATATTTGCATACATTTTAATCATTTTACAAATTTTATAAATGGTAGTTTTTTATTTTGATTGATATTTCAATTTCAGTAAAGGGAAGGTTGTACATAAATATTATTTTGAAAGACAATTTTTTATGTCATGCTTTCTTTTAAAATATATGTTTAGTTTCCAGATGGGTTGTTCTTCACGTTTTCGCAAAGAATGTCCTTTCGGTTGCATTTTATTGCATTATTTTATAATATTAGTACTAAGCAACTGCACGCACAGTTGTACCAACGCAAATATGAACAATGTACAAAGGTGATTCATAGCAGCCCCTATGGCCTATGAATGTCCATTATTTAATGACCAGGAAGACTTTATAATGTTAAAAACAACCGCAGGATTGACACAAAACTACAAAACGCTATGTAAAGTCATTAATAAAAATTTACGTTTACCGTTACACTTGAAAAACAGTTTAGTTTATGCAGCAGATGTTCGCAGTAATAGGTGCGCTAATATCTTGGCATTGAAAAACAATGTGGACGACGTGTGTTAAGCTTTCATAATATATGTAATTTTAAGGTATTACACTATAAGACGGCTATTAAGTATACATATGTATTCAACAATATATGGTACGTAATAGTATTATGTTATCCTCATCGATTATATTAGGTTTGATGTGTGATGTTATAAAAATGCTGGGTATGGCGATTGTATTTTTTTAAATTTGTATTTTAAATCATAAAATTGTCTTAAAGTATTACAATTACAACACATTTTTATTTAGTTATCACGCTTATTATAGTAATTGCATGTAACAACCATTATAAAAGATTAAATTATAAGTATTTTCATCTTTAGTAGGATCTAACGTAAGTTAAAATTAAATTGTTTTGTTAATTATGATATTTTTTATTATGTTAGTTGATATTACTGAACAAAAATACGTTTTCAAATTAAATAATTGAAAGATTTTACTTTATTAGGTACAAACTTTTTAAACATTTTATCCAATTCCATTAAAATTCTCATTTGTTTGTATAAAATTCCGAAATTGACAAATTCAATACAAATAATTGATTGATTTTTTAAATAATTTACAAAGCAGCGTTACTTCAATAAAGACAATCTTCTTTTTTATTTTTTTAATTAATCACGTTTTCCTCTTATGTGTCATTGTATTAAAAGCTTAGAATTATTATTTGACATTTCTATCGTAGCACATATTATGTTAATCATGAAATTTATTTTCACAAATTTGTAACTGCATATAAGGTTATAATAACTAAATACAGTATAATAGATAAGGTAAAATACATTATATATAAATAAGTACATACATGTATGTAAGCATTTCATATTTATATAGTATAATATTACTGTATTAAACTTTAATAAATAAAAATATTTTCATCGATAAAATCTGTTTTTCATTTCATAGATTTTTAAATTTTATTTTATTCAAACTGGAATTGTATATGCACAAAAATCATATTTTTTAAATCTTCTTCAAAAACTATATGAAGAAAATGCTCCTAGAAAGGTTCACTTCTCCTTCACTTCGTGAAATACTACTTTAAAGTGGAATTACACAAAGTGAAGTTGTGTTTTAACACCACTTTGTGGTATTACACAAAGTGAAGTAGTGTCAAAACATGTGTTTTCATGTGAATACCGGCTTCGAAATAACCATTCCATCATCAAGTCAACTGTTGTCTACAGTTGACCTGATTATGAAATATTTATGACGAAACCGAAAGTCATAAAATAATGTTTTATAGAAGTGGTTTTACATAATGTGAACAATGAATGATTCCATTATTTATTGATTCGGCATTAACTTTGTGGAATGACATGATTATTTTATTAAAATTAAACACTTGAATATACCACTTTATCGAGTTTTATTTTTATTTACGACTAGTTTCGAAAACGACAGTTGTTTTCATCTTCTGGTACAAATTAAAACGGTTTCAATTTGCACTAGACGATGAAAACAACTGTCGTTTTCGAAACTAGTCGTAAATAAAAATAAAACTCGATAAAGTGGTATATTCAAGTGTTTAATTTTAATAAAATGAATGATTCCTACTTTGTAGCGAAAAATAACCGAGATGCGAAAGGGTTAATTGAAAAATAAGTACTAAGAAATGTAGAGAAAACAATCGTACTTACTTACTCCTTATTACTGAGGGTTGTGACCCTTGTGGAAGCAATGACTCTTCTCCAGTTATCGATTGATTGGACAACAACATCGCAGGAGGCTAATCCATCTTAAAAACAAGCCACAAGACCTACACTAAGCAGAAGAAGAGAGAAGAAGAAGTATTAATTACCTACCTAATTCGGTTAATAATGCAGTGGTAATAATGCACATTTATTATGCAGCAGTAGCACATTACCACTGCACGTGTCAATACGCGCCTGTAATCTAGTTTGCTGCACTTATCAACCCTTAATGTGATTTGGTCAAGAATAGTATTATAGCACCAATAAGACTCTGGGGAAGGGGGTTACGTTCATTCATGTTATGGATACTTTTATATCTAATGATAAGGAGAACATGACCACTAAATAAAACATAAGACTTTCAGAGAAAGAGGGTCATTAATCCTTTATTTCTCCTATCCATTCAAAATTTTACATATGCAGGCCGTAGTATACAATCGATCCGGCTCTGACTTGCAATGTAATCTACACTTGAACTATTAAAAGTAATCTAATAATTATTCACAAATTTTTGGAAGAGTTATCTATTAATTTTGGTTTTAAAAGTAATCTATTAATTTTTTTCCAAATCCTTCACCCGAACAAAGCCAACTAACACGCAAAACGACGTGAGAATTAAATGATATATCCCATAAGTTTCAAAAATCTATGATTTCCAAAATCCTAAGAGCTCTGAAACTCGAATGAGCTCCAAAAAAATATTATTTAAAAAAAAAGAAAAATATTTGAAATTATTTCTGTGAACCCAAGCGGCTCATTATTAGAAATAGGTATCAAATAGTGGTAGAATGGGTTTGAACCGAGAAACTCTGACTTAAGAGTCCGCGACACTAACTACGGGACCACAACCCGACACGATTAGATATTTTTTCTGGAAATATTTTTTAAAAAAATTAAATGCAGATATAAAAAAACTAGGTACTTGTATAATCGTATGATTACACTATCTCCACAAAGAAGGCAGAGAGGATGGAACGCCACAAACAATTTTAAATAATTTCATTGCTTCAGAAGCTTTGTAAAATACAATATGTAAGAAATGTGCGTTTTCAATTTTATTTATTTTCCGTTTAACTTGACCGAGCCATGGTAACGCGTGGCTGGGTACAGTTAGTTTACTAATAAAAGTTAAGTGGCAAGAAATAGGATCGTTAACTTAAAGCTCAAGAAGAAGAAAGCTCGACGAAAGCTTCACCAGAGAAGCTGTTCACCCAACCACCCCGAGGTAAAATACTAATCGATTGAGTAATTTACTCAAGAGATCATTCAAGTCACTCACAGAGGATAGGTCCATGTATACAATGTAATAATAGGACCAGTAATCGAGATGTTAGAAGCATTTAGTGGTCTGTTTTTTTGACCCGGGGAGATGACTACATTACGTTAGACAGTCGTTACATGTTACAATGTATGTATAAAACAAGCGATGTGTATTTAAAAACATGGTCACTACATATATTCTACAATAACCTTGGTCGGAAAGAACTTACAGAAAGCATGTTTCGAGTGCATATAAAAACACAGCTTTTTTTATGTTTTTACCTCTGTAAAATATTTGTAAGTATTGTTGTCTTATCTCTACTATTAGAAAGAAGACAACAACAAGTTGCTATGTTCCTTGTCTCGGATTGATCGCCTTGCCTTAATATTCACCTTTCTGCCCATTATTCTACATCCATATTACGTTATTTTTTTGAACTTTGAAAAAAATACAAAAAATATATAATAAAATATATCACTCACAAACATAAACAATAAATAATAAGTGTAAGTCCCTCTCCAAGCACTAGAGCTAAGTCTCTTTATTGGGGAGAACAGCATAATACATTTTTAGATTGTGAAGTGGAACTGTCTATATTATGAATTTAATTATCTAAAAACTCTTTATACTCTATTAAATAAATGAAATAATGATAAAAAAATATGCAATGGTATTATTTAATATTATTTATCGATTCGGCATGTTAATTATTTTTTTTAAATTAAACACTCATATAATAAACTTTAAAAAATTAAATAAGTTTGTTATAATCACATTTTTATAAATTCTATTTTACAATGATTAAAGAAAACACTTCGTTTTTTACCACTTGAGTTTTATTATAGACTACATGTTTCAGAAGTTAAACATCCATCATTCATACATATACATTATTATACAGACCTGAATGATGGAAGTTTAACTTCTGAAACATGTAGTCTATAATAATACTCAAGTGGTAAAAAACGAAGTGTTTTCTTTAATCATTGTAACATGTCTTACCACAAAGTTAATGCCGAAACAATAAATAAAATTCTATTTTACCTGCCAATTTCATATTTATTATTAAATAATTTACAATTCAATATTTTGATGATGACAAGGTTCTTGTTGAAACCGGTACCCACGTTAAATTGTATTAATAAAAAAGTGGTTATAACAAAGTTATTTCATTTTATAAAGTTAAGAGAAACATTAACATTAACATTAAACATTCAAGAAACTTATATAATAGCTCTTAATGAGTTTTATTATATTATAAATGACTAGTTTCGAAAACTTATAATGTTTTCATTTACAGGTGAAAAGTAAAACATGAAATAAACTCATTTTGGTGATAAATTTTTAGTTTAAAAAGTGTTTATTTTTCTTTAAATAATTATTATTTCAAAAGCTAGATACCAGAGTATGGCTTATTAACAAGCCAGCTGCCAAATATAAAGCAAACATAACAAACAACAACTCAACATTATTGCTATGTAACAAGCGTGACCATCGTTGTCCATATATCACACCTAAGTTAACCGTCGTACGGGCCGATGTCCATTAGCGTTGAATTTAAATGTCCTCTCCCATTTCGAGAGCGTTGTGAATGATTTCATGGCTTGGAAATGCGGAATATCCCCAATATTTCCAGAATCCTGCCATGAATGGCCTTCTAATTGATGGCGAGAAGTTTCCCGGACATTGAACACAGGGCAGAAGGGGGTGGCGAAGGGGTTACTGGAACTGTTAGGGGTAGAAGACGATGACCGCTCAACCACCCATATAAAACATCCGAAATAAAATTGTTCATAAAATAATGAAACTTTAAAATAAATATTAACATCAACCCATTCTCATTTATTGTAACTGCAGACAGTTGATAGAATTCCATATCAAACTGTTGGGTAATATATCCAAAATAAAACAAAGTTTGTTGGATTGAATTCTACATTTATTTATGTATATGTTAATACGTGACGCGTTTCGTCTTCTTAAGACATTATCAAACACTTATTTAGGATTTGATAATGTCTTAAGAAGACGTGAAATTTTTCTGTCGTTTCTCATGTATGTGATAATAATCCAGAATTCGGACCCACATACTAATACGAGAGTTTCTGCTCAGTAAAAAGCTTCTTTTTAACTCACCACAAGATGTCTCTAGTGAAGTTCTAGTGATTGAAGAACAAGGTTTCTAAATTGGTTCATATATTGGATATAGAACTTTTTAGAATTTGAGTAGTATGGTTGTCAATAATGGGTAGAATTGGTGAATGTTAAAGTGATCACTTAAACTAGCCTACGACGATCGACAGCTCTGTAAATGCCCAGACTTCCATATTCTTTTTCATCTTTGATGAGATGTCAAAAGATAATATGAAAATAACTCCTATAATTGGAGATAATCCAGATTTTGTGAACAAGTATTTGGACACACTCAAAATGTTGTAAAGAAGATTATTTGATTAAGCATTGTGATATGTAAATGATATGATATGGATTACCTCATAACAGATCTCAGGTTCAATTATCAGTTGAGTAGCGTACTTTTGTTATTTGTGTTCATTCAGTATTTCGGATATCCTGGAAAAAATAAATGCGAGTATTTCACATTTAGTGATGTTTGAATCCGTGTCGAAATAATCGCTTAATCAAAACGCGCTAATTCGATTATTGGAACGTCTCTATTATGATCGGTTTGGTTCGGAAAGGTTTCAATTTTGAATAGTCACGGATTGATACGGGATCCTTCCCTTCCATTGTGTGGAATATCCTGCACAAAAGTCGTGTCCAGCGGACAATAATCTGCAAATAACCTGCGGAATGAGTTGAATTTGTCACGGTATCCTATATCCCATTTACAATGGACCCCTCGACCAGACTTTTGTCGCCCCTGTACGCGGTGGACAGAAAATTGATGAACACGATTCACTTTTTAATAATATTTGGCTATTTTTTTTGTCCGCCTCTGTGGTACGTGCATACATCCAACATAAACGTATATATATGGCTGTTGTGAAGTCATATGTACTATGTCACAAGTTTGAGCAACATTTCTAGGAGTAATTGGTCAAATTATAAGCTGCATAAAAATCTTGTCTTCAGGCGTCACTCAGTATGTAAAATAATCAGGTAAGGATCTTGCAAACATCCAAATAAAAAAGGTCTCTGCTAAGTAAAAGCTTTCTCAAACCAACCATAGATAACTCCAGTGAACTCGAGCATAAAGCGTCATAAGATTTATGAAATATATGAAGGAGTTTCAATTTTCTTAGTAGTGTGGTTGTTAATTACTGGTAGAATTGGTAAATGTTACATGTGTGCAAGATGATCACTTAACCAGTCTATGACAGATCATAAGCCCTGTAAATACCTACCTGGATGTTTGGTTGCCTTCCTGGAGGTCAAGCAAACAAATGTACACGTCATACCATTGCAATTTTCACACACCTAAAACTGATAAAAATCCTGAAGGATTCAATCACTCCTTTCAAGAACGTCTTAAATCAAATAACTTGATTTTTAAGGAGAAAATGAACGTTTTTAACGTTTAAAAATAAAATACAATGTATTAAAAATAAATATCAAGCCACTTATTGAACTTTTTACTGTGCAACAGATGTTTTTAGGTTAAACCTGAATGTTTTTTCTCCGTTTGAAAAATATTTAGAATATTTAAAAAAATAATTGAACCATACCATTTCTTCAAAAAGCAAAAATAACACCTTCCGCCCTGTAGCGGGTAAATATTAAGTTTTAAATATGCCGCTTTTGCTGGGACATAGTACATTTTTTGGGTATTATAAAACGATTGGTATTATAAAACAAGCTAGGACACAAAATGCCGAACCTTTTTCTAGTGGAACGGAAAGTCTTCAGATGACAGTCAACAGTCCACCTTTTCCTGAGGAGTTTTACGTGATTTCCTCCCAGCAATGAGCAAATGCTGAAAAGTTCCTGATTTGCCCGCACTAGATTATCCCTCATGTTCCCAACACACATTTCAATAAAAATATTTTTATTAAATTAAGTTTTTCATACCCTTATCCGCACCCAATGGTGCTTAGGGCACTGCATCGTATTTACGCAGTGTTATCTTGATCGTTACTTACAA
Organism: Brachycentrus maculatus; assembly: GCF_059751285.1. Lineage (NCBI taxonomy): Eukaryota > Metazoa > Arthropoda > Insecta > Trichoptera > Brachycentridae > Brachycentrus > Brachycentrus maculatus. The sequence continues at coordinate 382,395 of NW_028280926.1, forward strand.
AAAGGCAAGATAATCACTCCTGCGCTGCAGGGACCAGTCCAGGGTAATTTTGAATAAATATTTGAGTGTAAAATCACTATTAATTATTTTCACCCACTCCTGCGAATCGAACCCGAGACCTCTGTCACGGTACCTGATCATGCTAACCATTACACCTCGGAGGCGGGCGACTACATAAAATATTAATCACATACGTTTTTAGTCTAACACGCATGTCAGTATTTGGCCTTTAGTGCATGTTGGTCCTCGGGTTGACCAAAAACGCGTGTGATTAATATTTTGTTTACTTTAAATTGGTGAATAGTACTATGGTAATGACGTGTGGTGTTGTTTGCATGCTGGTGTCGTAATTGTCCCGATTAACCGGTTTGGAGACGCGCAACGTACTCGTCTCCCAACCGGTCCATCAGGACAGAATCTCGGTGAGTGGTTAAACACTAAGATCACCTACAAAAATTAGCTGTGCATCTTTTACAGATTTTTCATTAAGGCCCAACATACGTTAAATCTGCACTAAGTTTTCTCTAAATCCAGGTAACATTTTACGCAATTAATTTGATTCTTAGAACACCCTTTTTAAATTAAAAATTAATTTTTCTTCGAAATAATTACGAATATATGGTTTTGAAAAGAAGAGTCATTGAAAAATATGGAGTTTAAAAAAAATTTCTACGAAAATTTCTATATAATTTCGAAAAAATATTAAAATATCCAACATACATTATTTTAAAAAATCGGGTGTGAACTGACATGGGATCACTTCCGTGGTCGCCAGGCGAATGAAGCGACTTAACAGTTCCTGATGCATCATTGGGTGCGGATAAGGGTTAGAAGGTAAGGAGAGTGTTATATTTCCAAACCGCAATGTTAATAATGTTTTTAAAACAACGAAAGAAATTGCTTTCGTAATATTTATCGCAAAATATACTAATCATTAATTAGAGAGGTTTTGGTGAAACAAATATCAATGAAATTATTTTGTAGCAATACCCTGGCTTCGACTTAAAGTACACCTTTTTTCTTACATTTTATGTTTTAATACATCAATTTTATACTCGTTTTATTAAACTTACATCTCGAAGAGAATCTTTTAATCAATCTCACCTTTTATTTCGTTCAGGGTCTTGTATGGTATATTTGCCTTATCCTTTCAGTAAAATAATTCAATCAATTTATTTGATAGATGATTGATTATATTAAGTGTTTTCAAACGTGTTTAATTCCTTTGTTCAAAAATTACATCTATGGCAGGGATTCCCAATCTTTTTCAGTCCGCGGCGCACTTACAAGTTTAGTATTTTGTCACGGCGCCCTCCATTAGTAAGCTATTGGCAATAGATAAAGTGACTAAATATGTATAGGGTCTATCAATAAAGGCTTTCAAACTTTCACAGTTAATAGTTACCACATTGTTGATGCTACATCTTTGACGCACACTTTATTTTATTAAAATTTAAAGACTTAATGAATGATCCTGTATATATTATAGTTTAAAGAAATGGGTACCTACAATAATTGTAGTTGGGAAGATAGGCACAAAAATTAAACCAGCCACAATGTGAAATTTAGTTTTATTATATTTATAAGAATTAAGAATTGAAACAGAGAACAACAAAAAAGAAAATATTTATGGTTTCGGATAATGATAAAGGATCGACTCACGGCGCCCCTCTTTACTTTCTACGGCGCACCAGGGCGCCGCGGCGCACACTTTGGGAACCCCTGATCCATGGCGTACACTTCATCATGCTGAAAAGTACCTACGTTCTCAATAAGTAATCACCCCTCAATTTTCATTTTCAGTAAGTACTCGATCTTTCCAATTTGAAACTTATTATCGTTTTATGTACGTGTATGTACCAACGTATTTTCCGGCGCTCTTTCGCCCAAAGGGTTGCATCGGTGTTCAACAATGTCTGCTACCGGAAGCGAGTACAAAGTACACACCATTTAATGCTTCATGACGTGGTCAGTTAGGTTTGAAAATGAAATCCTCACTCCACTCTATATTGACGGAGTTGTATATAAAAGCACCCTCCAAGAAAAAAGATAAAAGTTGAAATATGGTGCATGATTTTTTACTATTCGTAATATATTATTTCTTTCTACTTTATTTCTAAGTATCAAGAAATAATTGATATTAAGAAATATTTGGATAATGTTCATTTGAAATGCGTAAAAAATTTAATCCTGATAAAATATTAATTAATATGCTATTTCAAAATTCATCATTATTATTGCAAAAAAATACCATTTCCACATTCATGCAAATCCACCGATTATTTCTATTATACCATTTATTAGACTATTATACCATTTATTATATAACATTAAACCACGAGTGTAAGTCCCTCTCTAAGCACAAGAGCTCAGTCTCTTTTTGGAGAGGCACAGCGAATCGAAATATAAAAGTTTTCCATATGTATAAATGTTTCAAATGTACTGTGTTATTATTAAAAATGTAAATCAAAAATAATAAAAATTAATTTCGAATACTGACCAGACCTTTTTCAAGTATTTTAAGTACTAGATTATGCCATCTTTTCATCGCTATTTCTAATTTTTTATTACTTACCACATTAGCCTCATAAATTAATTTCATTATTCTTTCTTTGCTCAATCGATTTACATGCCCAAACCATTTCAAAGCACCTTTATTTATTTATTATTTATTTTTGTAACTGAAAAACAGAGATATTTTTTCTGTATTTTAAAAGTATTTAAAATTCATTATCTCTCCTTATCATTCAACGTTCACTTTGTGGAATACCACTTTGTTATTACATAAAGTAAACGATGAATGATAAGGATTTGAAATACAGAGAATTTAAACGTTGACAATACCGATTTTATGGAATTTTTGTTATCTTGTATTTTTTTTTATTAAATTTATTTGGGAGAGAAATAAGAAGAAATTCTCCTGCTTCTGAAAAGTGTCAGTTTATTAATTTCGAAACGTTTGTATCCAATTTTCAATTTACTCTTCTTTCAAAATCAAAAATATTGAATCAAATTGGCAATAGATTTACAATACGTCGTAAAAAATTCTAAATTGCGGTCATCATTTTACTTCATCCTGCGATTGTCATATTTTTTATAAAAGGGGAAAAGGGGATAATCTCACCCCGTGCAGTTTTTAACGCATTTTTTGCAAAATACCGTAATTTAGATACACTTTATCGATCAATGGGGTGGAACTTTGGACACTGCAGTCAAAGGATACTGAGATTGAAAAGGGTGGATGTGTTTTAGCAGTTTATTATTTATGGCGTTTCCATTGGCGTCCCAAAAATACCATTGAAAACCTATAATATTATTTTCTTCTAAAATACAAAACGATGCTTTAAATTACGTCACAATAAGTCGATTGTTTTCTTCATACCCTTATTCTCACCCAATGGTGCGTAAGGCACTACATCGTTTTGACCCAGTGTTATCTTAATCGATACTTACATGAAGGAAAGGTCATCACTTTTGCGGTTCAGGGACCAGTCCAGAGTAATATTAAATAAATATTAAAGGGTATCACGAATATTTATTTTCACCCCCCTACCCCTGGGAATCGAACCTGGGATCTCTAGAACGATAGCTAAACACGCTAGACATTACGTCATTGATACGTCAATTGTTGATTTATAATACATTTACATACGAGTAGATACGTATGTGGCCTGATTTATTTTTTTTTCCAAATAAATGGACACAGTTAAATATATGGTATGATAAAAAGGTTCAAATAGCAAGAAAATAGTAAAGTTATAAACGCTACGAAACATGAGAATAAGAAAAAAATTGTCAGATATAAGTATAGAAAATAGTAATAAATGAATATTATGTTTCTTATTATTGTTCGTTTCCCAGGGTGCGATTTTACACTTTAATATTAATTTAATATTACTTTGGACTAGTCCCTGAAGCGCAGAGGTGATCACTTTGCCTTCATGTAGGTAACAATCAAGATAGGGCGCTGCATCGTATTGACGCAGTGTCATCTTCACATCAGGGACCAGTCCAGGGTAATATTAAATAATCATTAGAGTGTAAAATCACTAAAATTTATTTTCACTGGGCATCGAACTTGGACTTCCAGCACGGTAGCTAAACACACTGATCTTTACACCACGGAGGCGGATAGAATGAATGTCTACTGCACTGTATTAAATCATTATAATTTTGCACGCCACTGTCAAATAATGCGATGCATCGTTTCACATTAAAAATGCTCTTTTTGACAAAATGCACTTCGATGTACGGTTGAAAGGAATCCGCGTTTTTGCTTCGTAAATCGCTTTTCCCATTATTTCCAATACAACACGATACAATACACTTATTGTTGTATCTTTCGGAAGTAATGTGTGAAAAGGTTAAACTGTTACTCACGCCAGCTTTCTTAAAACAAAAATTTCATTAAAAATGTAATGAAAATGCTGAAATAATTTTACCCTATTATTTCTGAATGCAGGAATAATGCTTTTTTGTGTGGTTATTTATATAAAAAAATTACTTTCGTCTTAGATATATATACTCAGATACATACATATTTATATATATATATATATATATATATATATATATATATATATATATATATATATATATATATATTTATATATAAAAATTATATAGTAAGTGTGTTCAAACACTTGTACATAAATATGGATTATCTCCAATTATAGGAGTTATTTTTCAGTTTTGTCTTGACATCTCAAGACAAACGAAGAAGAATATGGATGTCTGGGAATTTACAGGGCTTACGACCGTCTTAGGTTTGATTAAGTGATCACCAACAGTAGTATGGTCGTCAATCATGGGTAGAATTGGTGAATGTTACACGTGTGTAAAGTGATAATATAAACCGACTTATGACGGTCGTAAGCCCCGTAAATACCCAGACTTCCATTTTCTTATTCATGTTTTTTTAGAGGTTAAAAAAATAATGTTAAAAAATAACTCCTAGTTAGAGATTATCTAGATTTGTAAACAAGTATTTGGACACATTAAAAAAAAGAGTTAAATGTTTAAATTCATGAAATTGAGTCATACACACGATTAAACTGGCAAGGCTCAACTGACAATACTATAATCTGTTATCTCCTTTTTTAAGTCTGGTATCACGAATGTGAAAGGATTGGCATCTTCAGCACGTGACAACTATCAGTTTACCGACAGATACGACACAGAAGAAGCGCCTTGCGGTCCAGTGGCATGGTACCTGTCCATAGAAAGGGGACACGGGATCGACTACCGACCGCAGAGCGTCGCGCCTCGCATTAGTGACGCCTGGCTTAACTGATGTAGACAAACTTTATTTGATCTTTAAATTTAATATTATTACTATCATGAAGAAACGTGTTAACCCTTTGAATACCTGGGGCATAATTTTGTCGAGACTGATTAACGTATTGTGGTTGTGAATGTGTTGCGTAAAGATTACAAACATAATTTTGTTTACAAGATTTTGAGTGTGTCCAAATACTACTTCGCAAATCTGTGAAAATCGATTGCTGTTATTACTCGGTATTAATGATTATTGATTATCGATGAACTGAAAAAACCAATTGATAACGTTTTCAGTCGGGTTGTGGTCCCGTGGTTAGTGTCGCGGACTCTCGAGTCAGAGTTTCTCGGTTCGAACCCACTCAACCACAATTTGATACCTATTTCTAATAATGAGCCGCTTAGGCTCAGAGAAATTGTATGATATTGAAGTATTTTTGTACATAGTAAAAACATAAATATTCCTCTTTAAAAAAATAAGAATAAAGTATGTACTGATTTCTCAGCAACTATCGGCCACAACCGCAATCAAGCAAAATTATCATAAAATTTTTAATGTCCACACACAAATCTGGATTATCTCCAATTAGGAGTTATTTTCAACATGATTTTTTTTACCTCTCAACAAATATGAAGAAGAATTTGGAAGTCGGGGCATTTACGAACTTTACGACCGTCATAGGTTGGTTTATGTGATCACTTTACACACGTGTAATATCAATAATTCTACTCATGATTGACAACCACACTACTGTTGGTGATCACTTAATCAAACCGTCCGCCTCTGTCGTGTAATGGTCAGCATGCTCGGCTACCGTTCTGGAGGTCCCGGGTTCGATACCCAAGGGTGGGTTTAGATATTTTGACTCTAATATTTATTCAAGTGATATTTTCAACATGTGATATTTTCACTCCAATATTTATTCAATATTACCCTGGACTGGTACCTGAAGCGGAGGGCTGATCACCTTTCCTTCATGTGTTAACGATAAAGATAACACTGTGTTTATATGATGCAGTGCCCTATGCACCATTGGGGTGCGGATAAGGGTTTGAAGAAGACGGTCGTAAGCCCTTTAAATCCTTTTTTTTTACTGCTATACCAGTATAAGTAAAAATGACTAAGCACAAAGTAAACGCTTGAAATATTTATCAAATTGAGAATATGAAACGCGTTTCTATTAATTCATTTATAATAACACGATATTATGAGGGTTAAGACTAGACCTTTAAAATGAACTCAATAATCTAAAGTGATTTTAACTGCGTGATATACATGTTTATCGATCCTTAACCGATTTTTATCGATAACGTTTCGTATTGAGCTCTTATCGAACATTAGTTGTCAAACTGATAGATAAACGGATTAATCCGTAGCATGGATGATGAAAGAGTTGCATATACATTTAAAATATATTTACACATAATATAATGTGCTGTTTATATGATAAATAGATCCAGATTTAGTACATTCCCTAATAAATAATATCTGCAATGTTGTGTCCTCATAATAATTGTCTCTTTTGAATACCAAATATAAGTAAACATACATTTATATTTGTACCTAATCAATTAATGTTGAAAATGTATCTGTTTGCTTCAAATCCAGTCGATATTGCTATAAAATTGTACATTTGTTCTGTAAGTTATATAAAGGAAAAATATGGATGGTAGTAATATTCTTAAGTAAAAGAATTCACAATTGAGAATTTCGAGATTTCTTTTTAGTATGTAACTGTCGTTTATGAGACGAATTGTTTCGAAAATCTATTGTCTTGTATTAAATATATTGTATGATAGTGATGACAACTGTAAGTAATGATGTTAAAGACCGTAAATAAAGTAAAATAAAATAGAATTAAAATATAATTACGTTTTAAAATCAGTATAAATATTTTATTTTAGCTTAATTATAAAGTCTACCAGTGTCTTAGCTAGCCGTTTCTTTTTCCAGACTGATAAGTCGTATTGATCAGAATTAGCTATAGTATTAATCAGTCTCATATTATAATTAAGTTATACAATTTACAACATTTTGAGTGTGTCCAAATACTTGTTCACAAAATCTGGATTATCTCCAATTACAGGAGTTATTTTCATATTATTTTTTGACATCTCATCAATGATGAAGAAGAATATGGAAGGATTCGGACCTCACATACTTATATAAGAATTTCTGCTTAATAAAAAGCTTCTTTACATCTCACCAATAGATATCTCTAGTGAAGTTCTAGTGATTCAAGAACAAGGTTTCTAAATTGGTTCATGTATATAGAACTTCCGAGAATTTGAGTAGTGTGGTTGTCAATAATGGGTAGAATTGGTGAATGTTACACGTGTGTAAAGTGATCCCTTAAACCAGCCGATGACGGTCGTCAGCCCCGTAAATGCCCAGACTTCCATATTCTTCTTCATCTTCGATGCGATGTCAAAAAATAAAGTTATACAATATTTATAGTGATTTTAAAACAAACTTATATTTTAACTATGAAATGGAAAATCACTAAGTTAATGCTTCAAATATAAATTATAAAATAAGATAAAATATATTTTTTTAATGTCTTAAGATATATGTTTGATTAGTAATTTATCACCACCTGTCCTAGGTATCCTATTACTAGTGTCTTGCTACTGTTCTAGATGTTCTTATTACTCAATGTTTAATTATACATAAACTAACTAGATCGTGTTACAAACGTGCTTATCTCGACCGCAGACACTGCAATACATAATTACCTATTTGCAAGTAGGCGAATATCATTTTCTTCAAAGAGACAATATATATAAAGTGTCATAGAATCCAAGGAGATTGAGAGAATTCTCGATTAAAAGTCCTGGAAACTGATGTTTGAGGTTTTTTAAAATTAAAAAAAAAAGAAAAGCTAGTTTGATTTTTGAAAAATGGTTGTTTTATTACCTGTCTCAGGTACAACGCCTAAAACAGATGTATACATGGTGAATACACGCGCGTGTTTGAATGCTACAATGTGTCAATATTTCGAAGCAATCGGTAGATTTACTATTGGAGGGATTATCTAGTGTGAGCCAATCAGGAACTTCTCAGCATTTGTTCATTGCTGGGAGAAAACGTAAAACTCCTCGGGTATTTTTGCTATTATTAATATAACCTCCGTGGTGCAATGATTAGCGTGTTTAGCCAACGTACTAGATGTCCCGGGTTCAATTTCCAGGAAAGGGTTAAATCAATATGAGTGATTTTTTCACTTCAAGGGAATTTATTTAATATTATCCTGGAATGGTCCCTGAAGCACAGGACTGATCACCTAGCCTTCATGTACGTAACGATCAAGATTACACTACGTCAATATTATGCAGTGCCCTATGCACCATTGGGTAGGGATAAGGGTTAGAAGATGAAGAATATACTACTTAATACTATAACATACTCGTATATCGAGTATTACGAATTTCACCTTAGTGCAGATATCGTAGTCATACAGGAGAAAGTGACCAAGTGCATTTTTTTACAAAACCGTGATCATTGAATGTTTGATATCCTACTAGCTTAATATTGCCCTGAAAACATCCCAAAGGATTTTAAACTTGTAAGTTTAATATATTGACTTGTTAAAAATGACTAACTGCATTTATGTTTATTTTGTTGCCAAGCAAAAGTGACTTAAATGGCCCTCCTGAACATTTTACGTTTTGGTAGTTGGTCACTTTCTCCTGTACGACTACGATATATAAATTTATGCATGTCTCTACATCAGTACAAGTGTGTTTCAATAGGCGTTAATTGAGATCACAATATTCATATTTATTCATAATTTTCATTTTGCAAATTGACTTTCAAGCCCCTAGAATTTCCCTAATAAATTTCAGCAAACAAAACCCACCGATTTCACCCTACGGTGATCACGTGTGTGTGTACATAAGATGGATGCTTTCCATTAAGCGTTTTCACTTCACCCTTTCACACTCGGTCAGACGGAAATCATATATTGTGGAAAACTAAACGTCCAACTTAAATTTGTTTTTGGTAAATAAATATAAATGAAAACCAACAACATGAAAACAGTATTTTTGATTTTATTTATTAACATATTTTGTATATTAAAAGCATTGTTTACTTTGTGGTATGGAAATATAACTCTCTTCTTTTCATTCATCGTTCACTTCATGTATTATACGAGTATAATAGAACATCTTCTTCTTAAAACCTTTATCTGCACCCCAATGGTGCATAGGGCACTGCATCATATAAACGCAGTGTTATCTTGATCCATTTTTAATTAATGTTTTACTTAGTAAATACCACTATTTCTTAAAATCTACTGTGACACGTGTTTCGATGCATTCCGCATCATTTTCAAACACCGTATGTGAAGCTAATTCTAAACTTTAGAGTTGGGTCCTTGGGACGTTGAAGGTTGAAGAGGGGGTAGTAGCTGTTTCTTATTTTTATTTATTAATTAAATTTTTTTATTTTTTTTTTATTTTTATTTCTTATCAGAGGGAACATAGACAAAAGGGGGGAGGCTTTAGTCTATGTTCCCTCTGATAAGAGCCTAAAGCCTCTCCCCTTTTGTCTATGTTCCCTCTGATAAGAAATAAAAATAAAAAAAAATAAAAAAATTTAATTAATAAATAAAAATAAGAAACAGCTACTACCCCCTCTTCAACCTTCAACGTCCCAAGGACCCAACTCTAAAGTTTAGAATTAGCTTCACATACGGTGTTTGAAAATGATGCGGAATGCATCGAAACACGTGTCACAGTAGATTTTAAGAAATAGTGGTATTTACTAAGTAAAACATTAATTAAAAATGGATAGATTTTACCACAAAGTGACTGCCGAATCAATTAATGAAGTTATCTTGATCGTTAACACATGAAGGAAAGGTGATCAACCCTCCGCTTCAGGTACCTCTCCGCTTCAGGTACCAGTCCTGGGTAATATTGAATAATATTAGAGTGAAAAAAATCACTCTATTTATTTGACCCCTCTCTGGGAATCGAACAGGGACCTCCAGAACGGTAGCCAAGTGTGCTGACCATTACACTACGGAGGCGGACATCTAAGGCGCCTTAGTAAAAATATTTTTTCTGAATTTGCTTATCACCATCTGATGACCATAATTTTAATAAATCAACGGGTATAGAAATTTTACCTGTAAATACAATTGGTCTTGGTATAGATAGTCTAGAAAATATATAGTAAAGCAATTAATATAGACTTCCAGTCCACTTTTAAAAATATTGCCATTGTGATAATTTGTCTTCTTTCTCTCCTTAAAATCTTTATTTTTGTTTGAATATCATAAAGATGATCCAATATATAATATTAGATCACCTTTTGAAATACAATGATGAAATTTAAAAAAAATGAATAAAACGTTTTTTTTAAACGAGTATTTTTAATATTAATTATATTACTGAAAAGCACGTGTAACATGATTTTTTTGAGACTTTCGCCTTAAGCTCAGTACTAGTTTTATAAGAAGAAAAAAATTTAAAAATACCCCTTTCAAAAATTTTTTTTTGTACAAATGTCAAACCGTAATAATTTATTTTAATGACCTGATGATGGAATGATTATTCCAAACCGAGAAGCCACGAATAGTGAGGTATCAGGTAACAAATACTATTTAAAATCTTTATTTTTTATTTGAATATCAGACTGCAATTAATTTATTTTAATGACCCGATAATGGAATGATTATTCCGAAACCGGTAGTCACGAAATAGTGTTTATCAAAGTGATATTATACAATATGAACGGTGAATGATCAGGAGAGTGTTATTTATTTACTCCTAATTCGTAATATTATAATTTTTTCAAATGTTTACTGTTAATTATTATTGAATTTTTAAATTTTTTTATATTTCAAAATAGATGAAGAAGAATATGAAAGTCTGGCACCTACAGGGCTCACGACCGTCATAGGCTTGTTCAAGTGATCACTTTTTACACGAATAACAGCCATCAATTCTACCCATTATCGACTACCACACTACTAAAATATATGAAACTTCTAGATATATTAATCAAATTTGTAACATAGTATGCGCAAGTTCACAATAGCCAACTATGGTTTACAACACGCCACTACAAAATGAAATATCATATTAATACAAAAATACAGTTTTGTTTGAGCGAAGCTATAACATCAAAATACAAGTAGGTACATAGTGTCAATTTTCCCCTACCAGAAAACTGTGCAACGCTTTTCAATATATTTCAGTGAATGCGTAGAATATAAATACATATATCGTATATTGTGTGCATACTTTGTGTTGATTTCCATAATATTTGAATTGAAGAAGGGGTCCATTTGTTTAGTCCGCAAGGTTGAACACGTGCGAAATAGAAATGTATGTGTATATATATATATACATATATATATATGTATATATATATATATATATATATATATATATATATATATATATATATATATATAATATATATATATATATATATATATATATATATATATATATATATATATATATATATATATATATATATATATATATATATATATATATTATATATATATATATATATATATATATATATATATTTATTATATATATTTATCTATGTATTTATACAATTATATTTATATATATATATATATATATATATATATATATATATATATATATATATATATATATATATATATATATATATATATATAAATATATATATATATATTTATTATATATATATATATATATATATATATATATATATATATATATATATATATATATATATATATATATATATATTTTTATATTAATATTTACATATATTATATGTATACATATATGTGTATATAGACAATAACGATTCTGATGTCTGATGATGACAGTTACGACGAAACCCGGTCTCTGGTCTTATAAAATTTATATAGAAAAAATTATAAGGGTTGTAATTTACTATATGAATTATTGAAATATTTTATCTTTTTTTCCAGCTTTAATCAGTGGCTTTTGATGCCTTTTTAGTAACAGGTAGTTATCTAAAGCTATCTGAAATTGAATTTACCCAATAATTACGGCACATTACAGGTTTCTGTAGTTCCATTGTTACGTCCACCCCCATTAGCATGTGAGGGGTGGTTCCCATTACCGAGGGTTGTTAACGCACTTCCGCATTGTTGCAGAGCCTTCGGAACTAATGTTCCCGCGCATTCGTTCCTTACTTCCGGTCTACGAATGTCTGATATATGCATCATATCATTCAACTCACCTTTTCGTTAAGTGAGACACGCGCTTTATTGTGTCCCTACCAGGGCTGCATAATTTGTGAAAGGATTGATTAATTGGTATATCCTGTTAATTTATACCAAATAACCTTTTTTTGATGATATAAAACGTCTTAACCAAAGTCAGTGAGCCATATATGACTAATATAAACCGATTCTATAAAAAAATAAAAAGTAATTATTTTTTATCCTTATACCATCTCTATAATATAATATAAAGGATGCAATATTAAGGAGATATTCGCAAATACATAACTCATTCGCCGGCTAACCGCCAAAGAGATGACAAGTCCATTCACGCCCGATTTTTAGAAAGACTTATATTGGATATTTTTTTTGTTTTGTAGAATATATAAAGATTTTTATAAATAATTTTATTGAACTCAGTGTTTTTTTTCAAAGCCATGTAATTATTTAGAAGAAAAACTTTATTATTGCTGCGTACTAATGTAATTTTATTTTAAATAAATATGTGTTTTTTTTTAATTTTATCAGCATTTTAAATTTTTGTGCGAAAAAAATGAACTTACCAACCTAAAATTAACTATAAAATTATTTTTAAAAAAAGGTTACTAAATAGGCAGTTTTTATGGTATATTATCTTTAAACAGTGTTGTGTTATAGTTTCGACTGAAAAGCTATCAAGGAATCACAAAAGAAAATTATTAAAAAACTGATATTTTCAGTCTGGAAACATTTGACTGCTCGCTACTGTATATAGATAAATCAAAGGATCTATTTTTATTTATTTATGCAAGAAACAACATATTTTACTGGTCATTAAGTACTTATATCAATTTTTTTCTGACTCATTGACGAAAATATATAATGAAATAGTTATGCATCATAACAATATCGTGATTAGTAATACGCTTTACTCATAGGTAGGCACTCTTAGACAAAGGTGTACGAACTTTGTGTTGAAGAAAATTAACTCAAATTTACAAATTGTATTAATCGATCCATTAATTTTAAATATAACTATTTCATTATCTAAACATCTAAACAGGTTTTAAGAAATAATGGTTTGTATTTAATAATTTCAAGTTACAAATTTTCAATAAATTAAAAATTTGTATTTATTGTACTATCTGTACCCGACCACGCATTGCTACGGCTTTATTTGGTAAAAAATAATTTAAAAGAATAAATTTCTTAAATGTTCAATTTCACAACACTCGTAGGTATACAATGTTTTAGTAGTTGTCAAAAAACACGTTATCTGTTGAACAAATAGCGCTGCCATTTCGGTAAAAAAATCTGTCGTTTAAAAAAGCGTGTTTTTACGCATCACCGTATAAAATACGCACGTATTCGATACAATGTTGTGTCAAAATTTAAGAGCGATAGGCAAATAACTTAAATAGACGAGCACCGTCTTTAAACTCTTAAAGAGACTTTAAGAGATCATACCTCTAAAAGAGTTCATTAAAAAATTAACTTTTTAATGGTACGACTTTTTAACCTTAACATCCTTGTAACTTAAATAGATTTAAAATTTAACAACATCTTCAAACATTTATCCACTGTATTTTATTATTAAAAACACATCAAAATAAAAATTGTGACTATTGTTTCGCCTCGTTATGGCATTATCAAAATTCTGTAATGCGAAAAATTTATCACAAATTTTTATTTTTATGTGTTTTTAATAATAAAATACACCTTATTAAACACTTAATCAGTGTTTGATTTTCATTATTAAAATATAAATTAAAAATGGAGTTCCACAAATTAAACGCCAAAGACAAAAACGAAATACCCATACATTATCAGGGAAGAGGCAAGCCATCGATAGGTTATTAATTGGTGAGAAAAACATAATTTACATATGACACATTGTGTTACTTATCTAGTGATCTTATTTATCGATGAAATGAATCACTAACCTGTGAAATATGGTGAATCACCATCAGATAGCGGAAATATACATAACCACAAACGAGCCACGAAACATTCAAGCACCTAAAATGGACCAAACGTTCAATATGCACACTTGACCATGAGCAATAATAACATGAAATACATATCGTAGTCATACAGGAGAAAGTGACCAAGTTAATTTTTTACAAAAACGTTATTATTGACTATTTGATACCTTACTAGCTTAATATTTCCCTTAAAAAATCCCAAAGGATTTTAAATTTGGAAGTATAATATTAAATTGAGTTGTTGGAAATGACAAACTGCATTGATGTTTATTTTCTTGCCAAGCAAAAGTGACTTAATGGCCCTCCTGAACATTTTACGTTTTCATATTATTTTTTGACATCTCATCAAAGATGAAGAAGAATATGGAAGTCTGGGCATTTACGGGGCTGACGACCGTCATAGGCTGGTTTAAGTGATCACTTAACACTCGTGTAACAATCACCAATTCTACCCATTATTGACAACCACACTACTCAAATTCTTGGAAGTTCCAAATATATGAACCAATTTAGAAACCTTGTTCTTGAATCACTAGAACTTCACTAGAGACATCTATTGGTGAGATGTAAAGAAGCTTTTTACTAAGCAGAAACTCTTATATTAGTATTTGCGATCCGAATCCTAGATTATAATCACACACATGAGAAACGCCAGAAAATACCATTTTCATTTTTATTATTAAGCTTATAATTTGACTAGATAATTTATTTACAACATTTTGAGTGTGTCCAAATACTTGTTCACAAAATCTGGATTATCTCCAAATTGGTTCATATATATGGAATTTCCAAGAATTTGAGTAGTGTGGTTGTCAATAATGGGTAGAATTGGTGAATGTTACACGTGTGTAAAGTGATCACTTAAACCAGCCTATGACGGTCGTCAGCCCCGTAAATGCCCAGACTTCCATATTCTTCTTCATCTTTGATGAGATGTCAAAAAATAATATGAAAATAACTCCTGTAATTGGAGATAATCCAGATTTTGTGAACAAGTATTTGGACACACTCAAAATGTTGTATTTTACGTTTTGTTAGTTGGTCACTTTCTCCTGTACACCTGCGATATCACCATTTGTGACTGTTTTGTGTAATGTTGAGTTAAATATATATTACTTAGTTTATTGCAAACAACAAACTTATAAAGTTAATATACATACTCCTAAAAAATTTAAGTAGGTACTCAAAGGTTGATTTTACAAAGATCTAAGTACATTTTTTTTGACATCTCTACATTTGTATGTAGATGAAGAAGAATATGGAAGTCTGGGCATAAATACGGTTCACGACCGTCACAGGCTTGGTTAAGTGATCACTTTACATACGTGTAAGATTCTACCTATTCGACTATTCTACCTATGATTGACAACCGCATTACTTGAAACTTCTATTTCAAAAGATGATCCAAAATATAATATTGGATCACCTTTTGAAATACAATGATGAAATTTAAAAATAATAATAAAACATTTTTTTAAACGAGTATTTTTAATATTAATTATATTACTGAAACGCACGTGTTACATGATTTTTTTGTTGTTGAGACTTTCGCCTTAAGCTCAGTACTAGTTTTATAAGAAGAAAAAAAAATTAAAATAACTCTTTCAAAAAAATTTTTTTGTACAAATGTCAAACCATAATAATTTTATTTTAATGACCTGATGATGGATTGATTATTCCAAAACCAGTGGCCACGAATGGTGAGGTATCAGGTAACAAATACTGTTTGCAATCAGAGGGTAGATAGTGATGGAACATAAAAAATCAGATGAATATTGCAATTACAATTTACTGTTGTATCATGCAATATTATTTGAAATGTATGTGAAAATTACAAAGTGATGATAACAAGAAAGGAAAAGGAAAAAGGGAGTTTAGGGAAGGAGGTAGAGGAAAAAACTTAGGGATGAGGAAATGTTGCCACTTTATTACTAAGTTATAAATGTGAAGGTAGCTATTTGATCGTATTGTCAACTTTAATGACACTGTAGTCAGTATACCAAACTCCATTGTGCAAGAAATAATTGGGTAGAGTCACATGTGCAAGTTCATCAGAGGGGGTGAAATTATTGTCTATGACAGGACGTGTAATTCATCTATTCAGCCCATAGACACGAATTGTGTCCTTTTGTATGTTATTATTGTGTAATCTAGGCCCATTTCATGGTTTATTGTTGCCGATATCGTTAATTAACTGCGGAAAGGTGTAAAGTGAACGGGTTTCTGTGGGAACCGTTCATTAGCCATGATTTCACAATCAATTATTAACTTAGTCATGATTTGTTCAAAGTGTTATTAAGCCTACTCCCCCATTAATCAATTTCATAAGAACAATCATCATTTTTTAGTAAAATGCAACAGCTAATTAATTATATTTCTTACGGTTAGTTAAAAAGTTAATTTGAGTTATACTCAGACGAATGAGCGTCAAAACGCATATTTATAGAATATGCTTATTTTTAGGCATATATTTCTAACTGCCTAAATATTATAAGGATAAAGCAATTTTAAATAATAAAAAAATCACTAACATTGTTCTAGAAATGAGGATAAAACAAGGCTGCTTTTTAAAAACAAAAAAACAGAGTCTCCAAATTGTATGATGTATAACGGTTTGAAAATATATATCTGAATGTATGAATAATGAAAAGATTCTGAAAGAATTTAAAAATAAATGTTTTTTTATACTGTTAGATGATGTAAATATATTAATTTGATATAAATTAAGTGCAAAACATAGTTTGTATTTAATGTAATATAAGTTAACTAAAGAAATCATAAAATAATTTTAAAAAAAAACGATGTATGATAGATGTTCGAATGGTGATATAAAGAAAGAATGCAAGGCTGAGATAAGAATTATCGATAAAATAAGGAAAGGTGTATTGAGATTGTTTGGGCATTTGAATCGAATGAGTAAAGAAAGAACAGTAAAACATATTTATGAGGCGAATGTGGTTGGTAATAGAAGCAGAGGAAGATAGATGAAAACTTGCCATGATCAAGTATTTAAAATACTTAGGCGTGGTAATGTGAGAAATCAGAATAAACGGCGGGTATGTATGAGGAGAAAAATGAATGTGGAAGAGGCGAATATTGTTTTCAAAGATAGATTGGTATGGTGTTCTATTCTCTCTACCTACCTCTGCGTACAGAGGTAAGCAGAGAGAAGCATTTTATGGTATCTGCGCGATTTTGTACATAAGTATTTATCTAATTTTTCCAGTCATATGAGATAAATATTAATTTATCATTTATTACATTTCTCTTCAACTTCATAAATTTTTTTTGGCTACATACACGAAATACAGCTTTCTTTATGACATTCAATTATACGCAGGTTTAACTATTGATCATGAATTATATATTAAACCTTCAAATGAATTTTCAAAAAAAAAGTTTTTTTTATAATGGTCACGTGATGAGGGCGGAATGTCGCCGCCCTAAATATATTTTCAGGTAGTCATTAGGGCGGAACGATTTATACCTATTCTTTAGACATGCCTTTCCACTACTTCGTTAATGGGTACCTACTAAAACCACCGAACAATGGTGTTTCGTGATAAATATGTCAATGTCATCAGTTATGTCTTTATTGATAAATTCATGTTACTCATAACGCAAGTTACATTTCTATGGAATGTATTAATTTTGAATCAAAGTTTTACATGGTGAATACCACTATTTATTAAAATCTATTGTGACACGTGTTTCAAAGCATTCCGCATCATTTTTAATTGCGGTGAAAATAATGCGAAATGTAGAATAAACGAACATTACTATATTCTCAATAATATTAATATTTAAAGCATTTACTTTGTGGTTAGTCATTTTCACATTATTTTTTTTTAAATGTTAATTATATTAGTATATAACCACTCACCGACATTTTTATGTCTACCGGTTTCGAGTATGATCAAAATGCAATTAATAATTTAAAATTCATATAAAACAAAAAGGAGGAATATTGCTTGAAGGAAGAGGGCTCATTTAAAAGTAATTTTTAAACTAATCACATCTTTTGGAATAAAATTTTACTCCTAAGTAGAGAAACTTAGATTTGTGAAGAAGGTTTTAGACATACGAAAAAATGCGAATAATATAATCTGGTCAAATTATATGCTGCATAAAAATTTAAAAAAAATCATGTTTATAAGGGTCTCCTAGTATGTTAAATAATTCGCTTAGGATCTTGCATTTATCTAAATAAAACGGTCTCAGATAAATAAAAGCTTTCTTAAAACAACCATAGATGATTCCAGTGAACTCACACATAAAGCGTCATGAGATTTATGACATGTGTAGAAATTCCAAAAATTTGAGTTATGTGGTTGTCCCACGTGTGTTGTTACACTTGTGTAAAGTGATTACTTACCCAGCCTTTTTAAATACACAGATTTCCATATTCTTCTTCATCTTTGTTGAGATTCAAGCTGATAATTCTTATTTATTAAGTTAATACCTCTAGAGGGAAAATAGCCCTTAGCTTAATGAAAATTATATGTAATGCGTGTATAGAATAAAATAACAACTGTGTAATTTTTTTCCACATGATTTTTATTTGACCAGCAACCAGGTTTCGGCGTAACCGATATCATCATACGACTGTCGGTTACGACAAAACCCGGTTACTGGTCAAATAAAATTAATGTGGAAAAAGTTACAAAGTTGTTATTTTATTCTATAAAATGCAGTTCCACCAAGAAATATCAGTTCAAAACTTAAATTTAATAACATGTATGTGTATTGCAGTTTTCAACCAGTAAAAAATATCACGGTATCATTAGTAAGGGGATGACAATACCAAAATATCACAGTGAATAATTTTGTTTGGATAATTACCTTTCATTTCGATTTTTGCTTGCAATATCATGTTTTCAAAGGATGAACAGGATTGATTATCAAACATCAAATGAGTGAAAATGAATTTTCACGACTATGTGGACATGATTTATTTTGTAGCTGTTAACAATAAGGTTTTCACGAAAAATGATATTGTTGAAATGAATGAATTGAATCGACGCGACATTATAATTATTATCATTATTTTTCTTATTTCTATTTGATAATTATTGTTCAATTTTATATATTGTGTCGGGTTGTGGTCCCGTGGTTAGAGTCGCGAACTCTTAAGTCAGAGTTTCTCAGTTCGAACTCACTCTACCACAATTTGATACCTATTTCTAATAATGAACCGATTAGGCTCACAGAAATAGTATGAAATTTAAATATTTGTGTAAATAATTAACACAGAAATATTTCTGTTTTTAAAAAATATATATTTTTATAATTTTTATCATTTACATATATTATTTTTCGACATCTCAACAAAGATGAAGAAGAATATGAAAGTCTGGACATTCACGGGGCTTACGACCGTCATAGGCTGGTTTACGTGATCACTTTATACGCGTGTAACATTCACCAATTCTACTCATTATTGACAACCACACTACTCAAATACAAGTGATCACTTAAACCAGCCTATGACGGTCGTCAGCCCCGTAAATGCCCAGACTTCCATATTCTTCTTCAAAATGTTGTAACATAGATATCATTCACAACATTTTGAGAGTGTCCAAATACTTGTTCACAAAATTTTGTGAACAAGTATTTGGACACACTCAAAATGTTGTAAATAAATTATCTGGTCAAATTATAAGCTTAAATAATAAAAATGAAAATGGTATTTTCTGGCGTTTCTCATGTGTGTGATTATAATCCAGGATTCGGACCTCACATACAAATATAAGAGTTTTTGCTTAGTAAAAAGCTTCTTTAAATCTCACCAATAGATGTCTCTAGTGAAGTTCTAGTGATTCAAGAACAAGGTTTCTAAATTGGTTCATATATATAGAACTTCCTAGAATTTGAGTAGTGTGGTTGTCAATAATGGGTAGAATTGGTAAATGTTACACGTGTGTAAAGTGATCACTTGTCGTCAGCCCCGAAATGCCCAGACTTCCATATTCTTCTTCATCTTTGATGAGATGTCAAAAAATAATATGGAAATCATTCATTTTTTTATCATTTTAATGTATTATTTTTTAATATTTGTAATATTTGTAGGAAGGTTATCGATGTACTTGGTTCGCAAATATTTTAAGTTCTGTTGAAATTATTTGGTATACTTAGTAATTTTTATTGAAAATTATAGTTTTCAATATTGCATCTGATTGAATTGCGTCCAGTAACGCATATACGGTACTATTTCGAGTTTCCGCTGTCCAGTGTTGCATTTGATACTGCACACGAAATGCAATTATGCAGAATGGGACCGAACCCTTCCTATAGGGCTGTAATACCAGTAATAATTAATCTACAATTCAATTTGTCGAGGCGAAATTGGAAAGACACCGTTGAAAATATGCCGGGAGATGATAGAAACTCGTGTGGGCATTAAAAAAACAATATGGAAACAGAATTCTATGAATAAATTGACTTCGTAACAGGCAGATACGCTATTTCTATTGCGAAATCTTTTATCTTAGTCAAAAAGTAATATTTTGTTGGTATGTGCAAGGTAAAAGGTTTTTTACCTTACTTATTATGCACAAGGTCATCATTAAGTGAATTTTTATTTCTTCTAACTTAAAAAAAATAATTAATTTTAATATGTTTTTAATGTTTGAAAATATAATAAAATATATTAAAAATAAATATCAAGCCACTTACTGAACTTTTTACTGTGTAACAGATCTTTTTAGGTAAAACCTGAATGTTTTTTCTCCATTTAAAAAATATTTATAACATTTAAAAAAAAAAATTAACAATACCTTTTTATTCAAAATGCAAAAACTACACTTTCTGCCCTGTATCGGGTAAATATTAAGTTAAAAATATGCCGCGTTTGCTGAAATATAGTACATTTTTTGCGCATTCCGAAAACACGCACAACTGAAAATTGACGATTTTTAATACATGACGTTGTTGAAAGGAGTGAGCGATGTGTCGGGAGCAGGAGGGATAATCTATTGTGATCAGGTATTTCTCAGCATTTTCTCATTGCTGAGAAGAAACCGCAAACATAAAACTCCTCAGGAGAAACAGGACTGTTAACTGTCGTCAACAACCCTTCCGTTCCACTAGGAAAGCATTTCGGCATTTGTGTCCTAAATGGTAAGATCCAGAAGAGTTATTTCTGAAGAATTCTAATGTTGGATCATTGAAATCTCAACAATGATGAAGAAGAATATAGAAGTCTGAGTATTTACTGGGGTCGTGACATGTCATAGGATAATCTATGTAATCACATTATACACGTGTACACTACTAAACATTTTGGAACTCAAATGAATAAATATAAATATGGTAGGTATGTATGAAAACTCGAAAAATACAAGTAAAATAAATAAACCATTAATACCATTCATAAGTATAATCATACTCGTATAGTTGACAATTGCATTCATATGAGAGTTTTCAGTAGCATCTTTGGTTGAGTTGAGTAAGCTTTTTGAAAACTTGTGTTCGGAATTTTTTTTTAAATAAAAACATTGGTTGTTAAAAATGAAAACCATACATTTTTATTTAAATAACAAAACAAAATTTTATTTATATACCTCATTATAATATGCAATTCTGTAGACATGGTTGCATGTGGAAGAGACGAAGATTGTTCGGAAAAACAGATTGTTCTGGAGTTTATTCTATCTGCCCACCCCTGTGGAAAGCGGCGTGATGTTTAGTTTATTAGTAAATATTTTCAATTATCACCTTAATTTAGTTCCAACCTACCTTGTAAAAAGCTCCACTGAGTAGGCACAAAAACAAAACCATGTCCCGTTTCTACCCTCCGAACAATTATTTCCATAGTACCGTGAGGGGTAAGAACTTTTGACAATCATTTAGATACCAATCTTAAATTACCCCAATTTTTTATTGTTCCCTTTTATCGACCAAAAATAAAACAATAATTACTATTATTTGTTGATATTCACGCGTTGATCAAACCCATTGTCAGGCTCTTTGGACATTTCGATCAACGCGTGATACACATCTTCCTGCTGTGAATGGGCTGGATTGGGAGCCAATTGGTCTAAATTGGTATCACAGACTGGGATCGAACAATAGTAAAAAAAAATATCAGGTGAGATTTACTTGACACGCAATTTAAATTGTTTTAATATATATTGTTGGAATGCATCGCTGCAGAAATAATTATTTTTAAAAAATGTGTCCAAAGTTGCGTTTACACATCGCTCACTCCTTTCAAAATATCAAAAAAACTTATTATTTACCTTGCTTACAAGGGTACAAGGTCATAATTAAGTGAATTTTTTTTTCTTCTAACTTAAAATATATTTCAGTTTAATATGTCTCTCACTCCTTTCAACAACGTCATATATGTATATAAAAAAAAATTCAGGAGATCGTTTTTAAATTTTAAAAATATAATGAAATGTATTTAAAATGAATATCAAGCCACTCATTGAATTTTTTACTGTGCAACAGATCTTTTTAGGTAAAACCTGAATGTTTTTTCTCCGTTCGAAAAATATTTAGTATATTTAAAAAAATAATTAAACAATACCATTTCTTCAAAATGCAAAAAACAACACTTTCTGCCCTGTAGCGGGTAAATATTAAGTTAAAATATGCTGGTTTTGCTAGGATATAGTATATTTTCTGGGCATTCCGAAAACATGGACAAATGAAATTGGTGACGTTGTTAAAAGGAGTGAGTGACATCTGGTTTTAATTCCACATAATGGCTATTTATATGGATATCATGAATTATATTCACACATAATTGAGAACCACGCAATTGAAGCATAAATAATCATGGAGAGAATTGGTGAATGTTACAGCGTGTAAATAGATCACTCAAACCAGCCAATGATAGGCCGTAAGCCATGTAAATACCCAGAATTCTATATTCTTTTGCGTCAAGTAGGTTGAATTTATCGGAAATCGAACCCCGTTCAGAGCATGGTGTTCCTACGTCTCGATCATTACACTAAAATATAGTAACTTTAAACATAACGAGTAAATCCACTCACTTAAAAAGCTAAAGCCTGAGTAGGGTCATGATAAGCGGTGTTGCATAAGCCGTAGCTAGATTTCAGAGTCACTTGGACGTAAGGTAATTCAAAAAAATAGACGCAGTTGTGATTTACAAAGAGATTACCGTTATCATGAGTTGTCAGCGTTTTTAATGTGGGATATGAATTAACAGAACTGTCGTGACGAATTCGGAGATAATTTGGGCTGATAATTGTGATATAATGAGTTACCGGAGGCCACATTTGCGTTCTGTGCCGTATGCGTTCGGTAAATGTCCTTTTTAGGAGGTGATAAATCACTTGATGAATTGGAAAAATGCCCATGAATATTAGAGGTATATCGGATGCGCCAATAGACAGCCATTATTAGTCATAGATAGAGTCCACCGAGGCACGCGCCCGCTTAGTCATTAGCGTAGCCTCCAGTATCTCATTTATCTATGGTCTAGTTTTTCTAAGCTAACCTCAAAAATTATCAAACTATTTCTCAACAGTAATTTTTGAGTGTGTCCAAATACAAATCTGGATTATCTCCAATTATGGGGGTTATAAAAATGAAAATGATATTTTCTAGCGTGATTATAATCCAGGATTCGGACCTCACATACTAATATGAATGTTTCTGCTCAATAAAAAAGCTTGTTTTCATCTCACTAATAGATGTGTCTAGTGAAGTTCTAGTGGTTCTAGAACAAGGTTTCTTAATTGGTTCATATAATATATATAGAACTTCCAAGAATTTGAGTAGTGTGGTTGTCAATAATGGGTGGAAACGGTGAATGTTACACGTATGTAAAGTGATGACTTAAACCAGCCTATGACGGTCTTCAGTCCTGTAAATGCCCAGACTTCCATATTCTAATTCATCTTTGATGACATGTTAAAAAATAATAGTAATTTTTTTGTTTTTACATTTTGACATCTTGCCATAGATGACGAAGAATAAGGAAATACAAGTATTAACATAGGCTATTAAGTAATCTATAATTTGAATGTTTAAAGAATTAACGTTGTGGATCATTGTTATATATTATTTGGAAAAATAAAATTACATTGTTTTTTGATCCACTGACTTTTTAATTAAAAACCAACTAGTTTCGGCAACAACCTGTTGCCCTCTTCAGGTTTTGTTTTTATTACTAAATAGACATACATAATATATAAAAGAAACAGTTAGCCAATTTTTAGGTTTCAATAGGGATAGGGGCGGGGGTTATTGTGTTTTAAGGTGGGTAGGAGCAAGGAAGGGGGTATTTGTGTTTAGGTTGGGTTTGATTTTATATGGAAACTTAAGTCAAAGTCCCATTTTTAATATTTTACATCCCATTTTTAATCTTAAAAATTTATATTGAAGAAAAGAAAAATACTATTATACCATTATTCAAATGAAACAATAAACCTTGAGTGTAAGTTCCTCTCCAAGCACAAGAACTTAGTTTTTTTTTGGAGAGGCACAGCCAAACAAAAATTATAAGTTTGCCATATGTATAGAAATTGTATCAAATTGTATTAAAAAAAATGTAAATAAATAAATAAAATAAAAATGCACTGCGCAGGCGGATAAAATGATTCTAATTAAATAATACAAATCAACCAAATATTATTAAAATAAACCCGATCCACATTGAAATGAATTTTGAAGATAACATCTCGAAAATAACATAATAGAAGAGTGAATGCAGGGAATAGAATAAATGGTGCTTTTAACGGAGTGATTGGGAATAAGAATATGTCCATGGAAGCCAAGCTAGCGGTTCACAACGGCGTGCTAGTACCGACACTAATGTATGGAAGCGAAACATGGAACTGGCAAAAGAAGGATGAAAGCAGAGTGAATGCTGTTGAAATGCGCTCCCTCAGACGAATGTGTGGAAAATCATTGTATGACAGAATTAAAAACGACGATATAAGAAAGGAATGTAAGGCTGAACGAGGAATAATTGAAAATATTAGAAAGAGCTCTTTGCGGTGGTATGGACATGTGGAGCGAATGGATAGCGAGAGAATGACTAAGAAAATAAATGTGGCGAATGTGAGAGGGAAAACAGAACGTGGACGACCGAAAAAGACTTGGCACGATCAGATCAATCAGAACCTAAAATCTGGCGGTGTCAAAAGTCTGCGTAATCGGAGGGCATGTATGACTATATGTATGGATGTGAAGGAGGCGAGGAGTGTATGTCAGGACAGAAGAGTTTGGCGTTCCATCCTCTCTGCCTACCCCTGCGGGGAAACGGCGTGATGGTAGTAGTAGTAGTAGTAGTAGCAGTCAGACTTATCTCAGGTTACTTTAAATAACTATTTTCTTTTCTCAGCTATATAAAAAGTTCATAGTAATTGTATGTTAGGCTCTAACTTGAAAAACTGGCCCAAAAACGGATACCTCGACATAGAAATGTATTGGGTGATTATAATCATTATTACATTTGAACTAGTAGTATGAGTAATGCTCTTCTGGTTATTACAACGTTCGTGTTGACAAAAGGAAATTGGAAAGGCTAGACATGGCGCTCAAGGACATGTTTCGTTATAAGCTATCAGTATCAACTTAAGTATTTGAAAAACCAGGATAATGAACCCATGCCAATATCTGTCGATGTTGGGCCAATCGAAATTTAATGTGGAAAATAATATTAAACCGATTAAATCATTCTAAAATGGCATAAATTTTACGTCATTAAATTACGCATAAAATATTATCTTAAAGTACATATATCAGTACAAACTTAAGTATTTTAAAAACAAAGATAATGAACCCATGCCAATATTGTTTGTTTTGGGCTTCTTAAAACACTTACCAACCGAAAAAAAATGATAGTTTATGATATATATATATATATATATATATATATATATATATATATATATATATATATATATATATATATATATATATATATATATATATATATATATATATATATATATATATATATATATATATATATATATATATATATATATATATATATATATATACATATATAAATATTTATATATATATATATATATATGTATATATATATATATATATATATATATATATATATATATATATATATATATACATATATATATATATATATATATATATATATATATATATATATATATATATATATATATATATATATATATTATATATATATATATATATATATATATATATATATATATATATATATATATATATATATAATATATATATATATATATATATATATATATATATATATATATATATATATATATATATATATATATATATATATATATATATATATATATATATATATATATATATATATATATATATATATATATATATATATATATGAAAATTGCGAAAACTGAAGGTACATTAAGGATGACAAAACATATTTTATAATGTATAGTAATGTAACGTTAAATAATTACTATGGATTATCCGTTTTGGTGACTCGTATGCTACCTCGCCAAACGAGACGCTATTCTAATGTAATTTATCTAAAAAAATAGTAAGTACGAGTACTTATCAATAATTAATTTTATCAGATAAAACAATATGGATCACTCAACCCTTTTTGGCGAAATCAGCATTTGGATGTGACTCACTTCTGCGTGTTGCAATAACATATGCACAAAGCCAACTTGTCCGACTATTGTAGACAATAAGTGATGATTTATAGGAAACAGCGTAGTAACTAGTTTTAAAACTAGTTTTAGTAATTACTTGATGTTACGAATAATTAGGTAGGGGGAAGCATAATCAACGTAGCATAGGGAATACCGGCGACGAACGTTCGTTGATGTCTCGCTTAAAGTGCTTAATTCGTAACAGGAGCAAGTTTGTTATGCGAAAATTTCGTTGGGTGAAATGCGTTTTTTCATTACAATTTTTTTTATTTATTTAAAATTCTTTCACATTTTACAATCCTTTTCCGCACCCGACGGTGTATAGGGCACTGCATCATAAAAAGGCAGTGTTATCTTTATCGTTAACATGAAGGAAAAGTGATCAGCACTCCGTTCCAGGTACCAGTCGAGGGTATATTGAATAAATATAAGAGTGAAAAAATCTTCCTCTTCATCGTCAAACCCTGCGTTTATATTATGAAGTGCATAGGGCATTTTATCATATAAACGCAGTGTAATCTTGGTCGTCAACACGTAAAGGAGAGGTGATCAGCCCTCAGCATCAGGTACCAGTCCAGGGTTTAGTAATATTGAATAAATATTAGAGTGAAAAAATCACTTATATTTATTTGACCCCCCCTGGGAATCGAACCCGGAACCTCCAGTACGGCAGCCGAGCATGCCGACCATTACACTACGGAGGCGGACAAAAATGTAGCAGTATTAGTATAATAATATTGTGCAGCTTGTCAGTTTGTCAACAAACCTCTAGTTTAGTATGCAGCGCGGGGCAATAAGCTAAAAGCTGAATATTGGCAGAATATTAATGCAGCATTATGTGTACGAGACGCTGCCATCACTTCCGGGGGCTTCTTTCCCATGGTTATCGTTATCGGTTCACCTCACGTTAACATTACCTGCCACTAACTAAATAACGAAACCATTTATGGATCCAATAACCTATACGTGGCCAGTCTGAATGCGCGAAGGGTAACGCATTGGCAAAGCGATTTCTGCAAATTAGGCTTCGAACTGCGTCCATCCAATGCACAGTTATAAAAGATATAAGCAAAAATATTGTTCATATTATTTTTTGACATCTCAAAAGAAAAGTGTCGGGTTGTGGTCCCGTGGTTAGTGTCGCGGACTCTTGAGTCAGAGTTTCTCGGTTCGAACCCACTCTACCACAATTTGATACCTATTTCTAATAATGAGCCGCTAAGGCTCACAGATATAGTATGAAATTGAAATATTTAAGCGAATAATACAAAACACAAATATTTCTCTTTAAAAAAAAACATAGATGAAGAAGAATATAGAAGTCTGGGCATTTACGGGGCATAATTAATTCTTTAAAAAAATATCAGAGCTAAATTGGATAGTTGATATTTGATACTATGTATTTTGTCACCGCTATTGCATTTTTTAAGATTGCTAAATAATATCTGAGGAAGAATGTGAAAGTCTGGGCATTTACGGGGCTTATGACCGTCATAAGCTGGTTTAAGTGGTCACTTTACACAGTATAACATTCACCAATTCAACTAATGATTGCCAACCGCACTACTCAAATTCTTAGAAGTTCTATATATATTATCCAATTTCAAAACATTGTACTTGAAACACTAGATTTTTCAGTCACTACATCTATTGGTAAGATAAACATCTACCGGTAGCTCACGAGCTACAGTTTGGCGATCACTGCTCTAAACGAATAAAAAAATGTTTTACTTAGTAAATACCACTATTTCTTCAAATCTACTGTGACACGTGTTTCGATGCATTCCGCATCATTTTCAAACATTAATGATATCAACGGATTACCGTTTTATTTGGTTCTTTAGAGATTTATTCGATTATGTTAATTGGTAAACTTAAACAATATAATTTCGTGTCTATATCTATTAAAAAACAAAAAATAAATAAGAATAATATCATGAATTGATTCGGCAGTCACTTTGTGGTAAAATCAATCCATTATTAATTCACGTTTTACTTTGTAAATTCCACTTTTTTTAAATCTACTGTGACACGTATTTCGATGCATTCCGCATCATCCGCATATACGGTGATTGAAAATGTGGCACGTATTTCGATGCGGAATGCATCGAAATACGTGCCACAGTAGATTTTTTTTTAAAGTGGTATTTACTAAGTAAAATATTAATTTAAAAAAAATATCATTTTAACGGGTCCTTAAACCATCGATATGTAATCTAGT
Source organism: Brachycentrus maculatus (assembly GCF_059751285.1). Lineage (NCBI taxonomy): Eukaryota > Metazoa > Arthropoda > Insecta > Trichoptera > Brachycentridae > Brachycentrus > Brachycentrus maculatus. The sequence goes on from NW_028280926.1 coordinate 411,688, forward strand.
TTTATAATTTAAAAATATATATTATTACACTGATTTCTATTTACGAGGAACGATGATGTTCATATTCATATGGGAAATAGGAAAAGATCAAGCAACTTCAATCATATCTTCTTCGTGTAGGGTTATAGGTGATTACTCGATAGAAGATTGGATACATAGGATGTTTTTTTTAGAGGTTTGAATTTTATACTGGCAACATTGTTTCTACAGCCTGTCTATTTGACAGCTGATAGTTGATTTGTAGTAAGTACGTTTTGCCATTTCACCATAAATAGACTGAATGGCTGTTATGCGCGTCGTGGGTTCGGCGAATGGGCCAAAAACAATATTCAGCTTGCTACTCTTTTTCAACGAAAAATAATGTCCACCGATGAGGCACATTTTTGGTTAAATGGCAATGTCAATAAGCAGAACTGCCGACTTTGGAGTGGAGAAAACCCAGAAACCTTTGAGACATCCTTACATCCATTAAAAGTCACTGTTTGGTGTGCTTTATGGGCAGGTGGAATCATTTACCCATATTTTTTAAAAGACGATGCTGCCAGAATGTTACGGTTAGTGGAGAACGCTACAGAACCATGATTACTGACCTCTTCGTACCTCAGTTGAATGGTATTGATGTGACAGAGCTGTGGTTTCAACAAGATGGCGCAACATGCCACTATCAGTTTATTGCAGGAAATTCGAATTTCGTATACCTCTAAAAACACCCTATACAATAACCTACAATCTAATAAAACATCGTAAACGACAAGCCGTCAGAGCCTACGATAAAAATGATTTATAACAAACCTATCTCGCCTTGATTTATTTCAAATGATTTTTTTTAATACAAGAATAAAATCCTTAATTAATACAAGACTGTCGAGGGTAAAATATTTCATGATAACTTTTCAATTTAAAATTCAACGACCAATTAAAGATACTTAATTGATTTAAAAATAATGTTTTCCCGACTAGAAACGTTACATTTAACTAACTAACCATCGCACCGCTTTACCGTAGGGGTAAGCAGAGAAAATAGAAAGATATTCCACTCTGTATTGCAACACTTCGCCTCTTCCACATTCATGCGTTTCCTCATACACACCCGCCGATTATTCCGACTACTGACCCGGTCACTTTTAAGTATTTGACATACCTGATCGTGCCAAGTTTTCCTCGATCCACTTCTGCTTCTTTTTCCAACTACATTCCTCTTTCCATTCTTTCCTCACTCATACGTTACACATGTCCAAACCATCTAAACACACCTTTCTTAATTTTCTCGATAATGCTTATCTCAGCCTTGCATTCTTTCCTTATTTCATCATTCGAACATCTACCAAACATCGTTTTGCCATACATTCGTCTGAGGGATCGCATTTCGACTGCATTCAGTCTGCTTTCATCCTTCTTTTGCCAACTCCATGCTTCGCTTCCATACATAAGGGTTGGAACCAGGACCCCGTTGTGTACTGCCAGTTTAGCTTTCCCTGATAGATTTTTATTTGCTAAAACTGATTTGAGTGCACCATTCACTTTGTTCCCAGCATTCACTTTCCTTTCTATGTCTTTATCAATCTTTCCATCCCTAGAAAACATACAACCCAAATATCGTAGTCATACAGGAGAAAGTGACCAAGTGCATTTCTAAAAAAAAAACGTGATCATTTACTATTTAATATCTTACTAGCTTAATGTTGCCTTGAAAAACATCCCAAAGGATTTTAAACTTGGAAGTATAATATATTGACTTGGTAAAAATGACTAACTGCTTTGATGTTTATTTTCTTGCCAAGCAAAAGTGACTTGAATAGCCCTCCTGAACATTTTACCTTTTGATAGTTGGTCACTTTCTCCTGTACGACTACGATATACGAAATCATCTGCCCGTTCCAAAATCTCCCTACTAACCAATATTTCACACTCAGATGTACATTCATCTCTTTCAAAAACCATGATATTGGATTTGCTAGAATTCATCATAAAAACGGTCATAACGTTAGACGTTGTAAATTGTGACCCTTTTTGATTAGGTCTTTATCAATCTTTCCATCCCTAGAAAACACACTACCCAAATATACGAAATCATCTACCTGTTCCAAAATCTCCGCATTTACCAATATTCCACACTCAGATCTACATTCATCTCTTTCAAAAACCATGATCTTGGATTTGCTAACATTCATCATAAAAACGGTCTAACGTTAAACGTTGTAAATTGTGACCCTTTTTGATTAGGTCACTCTGTTAATTAGTGTTAACAACACATCCTAGGTGCGTGAAAAGAAGTCGTGGACTGCGTGTTTTGAATTTCTAAGTACGCATTTGCTTTTATGGAAAAAGTTTGAGGTTCATCATTAACATAAAATTTTATATGTTAAAGTAACCATGATTTTGAGTTTGTAACGGATTTTCGCAAAAATAATACCCAGCTTATGGAATACTAAATGAAGTAACGTACAGTATCGAACATATTAATTGAAACAAAACTTTTTTATATTATTTTTTGACATCTCATCAAAGATGAAGAAGAATATGGAAGTCTGGGCATTTACGGGGCTGACAACCGTCACAGGCTGGTTTGAGTGATCACTTTACACAAGTGTGTAATGTTTATTGATAACTTTACCCAGACTTCCATATTCTTCTTCATCTTTGATGAATGTCAAAAAATAATATGAAAACTCCTGTGATTGGAGATAATCCAGATTTTGTGAACAAGTATTTGGACACACTCAAAATGTTGTAAATCTTTTTTTGTTATATTTTCGTAAAAAGTTTTGTAAAATCTAAACTTTTTGTGTATCAGTTATATCACGAATTAATATTTAATATGAGATCATTTGGGCTCAATCAAAGATTTTACTCCTCTTCGCATCTATTATATAAGGTTTTGGCACGTGGATGCCATTTTTTCGTCTCGAAACCATACCTGAATTATAGACAAAATGAGCTTTTCCACCGTAGTGCAAACAATTTTGGAGAGCCGATTCTTACAGATTGCCGATAGATTTTCAATCAGGTTTATGTCTAGCAAAACTCTTGACCAGTCCAACACAGTTCATTGTTTTTGTGTGAAAACTTTCATCATTTTTTTGGATTTGTGGCAGGGGGTTAAATCCTGCTGAAATATTCCATTAACATTTGACCTTCGTTTTAGTATCTCTGGTAGTATCTTTTCCAGTAGAATTGGGTGAGTCTTCTCGCTATTCATTATCTCAGTCACTGAAATAAGCAACCCTTCTTAAAAAAAATTTAGAGGGTGTTGAAAATACGAAAAAAAGTTTTGTTTCAATTAATTTGTTCTATACTGTACTTGTTAGTATGAAGCCATGATATTTTATTGACTATACTTGGTCGCATTCAGTTCCCGGATGATTTTAAGTTTAGTCCTTGTTCACTTCTAGCAATTTTCATAACTATTAAGTGTAATGCTTTACTATTGCTTGATCAAATATTGTGGAACCTCTCATAACGAGTAATTCGCATAGCGAGCAAAAAAAAGAGAAAAAAAGTTGCTCCCTTACATACTTGCTCATACCCAACATACACGCGCATAATTTTATAAATATATATGGATTTTTTTAAACCTTTATCTGCACCCAATGGTGCATAGGGAACTGCATTGTATTAACGCAGTCTTAAATTGACTCGTTACTCATATTAAGGCAAGGTGATCAATCCTGAGCTTCAGGGACTAGTCTAGGGTAAAAAACATTAGAGTTATAAGGACTTATACAATTTAACTCGGTAAATGCCATTGGTTCTTAAAATATATTTTGACACGTGTTTCGACGCATTTCGCATCATTTTCAAACAACTGTTTGAATATAATTCGGAATGCTTCGGAAAATTGAGGAGAGATAGACATAACTTCTAAGTGGCTTCTTCTTCCTGGCTACATTCCAGCTTAGTGTCCTTGTAGACTGCTGGGGTCAGCTCTCGTCATCCTCAGCTAATAGGTCCTTTTGTCCTGGACAACTAAGTGACTACCGAATAATTTATTATATTCTGTATTAAATATAACTTCTACATTACTTCTAAGTGACTATACTAAACCATATTATTTTTTGACATCTCATCAAAGATGAAGAAGAATATGGAAGTCTGGGTATTTACGAGGCTGACGACCGTCATAGGCTGCTTTAAGTGATCACTTTATACATGTAAATGCCCAGACTTCCATATTCTTCTTCATCTTTGATGAGATGTCAAAAAATAATATGTTATTGGAGATAATCCAGATTTTGTGAACAAGTATTAGGATACACTCAAAATGTTATACTAAACTACCACTAATTCTTTATTCTTAACTTGCGATTCGTCTTTATTCGTTGAACATATCAATATGTATCTACATATTATAAACCATACCATTTTAGTATCCAATAAAATGAAACGACATCAACACTTTTACACGCTTAACATATATGTACATACAAGTACGAAATCAAACAAAGAAAATACTTACGATATTAGGTATCGCTACGTCTAAAACACATACGTATTGCTTTCAAATGTGAGTAATATTTTCTAAATAAGCTCAGCCCTAAAAGATCTGACTATTACCTTAATTACGCAATTATTTTGTGTCCGTAGTATGTAAATGTAGAATATTAAACACCAAGTCTTGAATTCATGGAATATCAAATTACCATATTATAATATTAATGGTACCACTCTTCGGTCATCATCGCTTGGACACTTCTTTACTGAAACTTTCTTAACACACTAAGGACGGGAAGGGTATTTTTACCTTCTGCGCCGGCCTCATTTCAAAGTCAAGGAGTTATATAATGATTTTAATTTAATATAATGTAGCAAGCTCTTTGTAAAGGTTTTAATTATATGAACATTATTATCTAATCCCGTCGCTAGCGATCGGCAGGCGTAAAAAAACACCCGTCTGAAATGTGGTAACCTTTCGAGCTCACCGTACGTTTTTTTCTGTAAAATTTAAATATTTCTACATAATTTAGATTTTTCGTAAACTCTTATCTTCACTGCACCCTTTCTCTGTGAATGCGACTTAAGGTTTTTTTTTAAATTGACTTAAACATACAAAAAAAAAACGTTCTTTTGTAATCATTACAGTAGTTAATACTAAAATTATTCTTCCATCATCTATGTTGAGATATAAAAAAAAGTAATCGTATTTTTTTTGTCCATTAATTTTTTGAGATATATTCGTTCGAGGGATCGCATTTCGACTGCATTCAGTCTGCTTTCATCGTTCTTTCAATTTCATACGGCTAATATATCCATGTAAATAACTGGATTAAAAAATTATAAGTCCTACATTTATACGTGACTTTAATTGATCAGATTCGAAAGGGTCAAATGCCCGAGGTAGGTACATTATACCCGCTCATTATAATCCCAACCGAACGAAACACGCGTAAGAAAGAATCAGGAGATTTAAACGCCATAAAAATACGTTTATCGCTATGGACGGTAACGAATATCAATATAATAGTACGATGGAACTGTTCATTGGTATTCAGAAGGTGTTCTTCGGTTATTTTGCATTCGTCCCTGCATATTGATGAGCAGACGGATCCCATTTCACACTGCACTAGAATGTCACCAACATATTCTGCTTTAAAACTTTGGTGATATTATTTTATGCTTGCTCGTTGTGCATATTTGAAATTATCGTTTTGGGCAAACTAAGAACTCAGACTCTTTATTTTATAAGTCTTGAAAGCTTATATGCTTGGTATCAGAAATTTTTGAACTTTTCAGGCTATTTCATCAAATCAAACTATGATGACTTCAAAACTCCGAGATGAAGACTCTCCGATTCATAACCGGAAACACATTACGAGACCGAGTAAGAAATACCGACATCCGGAGCATGTGTAAGACGGAGGATATCGTGAGGTGGGGACGACAATGAAGGCGATACTGGAATGATCATGTAAACAGAATGTCAGATGACAGACTTCCACGTATCGCCCTTCAAGGAATCTCCGAAGGACGCAGACCCCCAGGCAGATCTCCTAAAAGGTGGAAAGACAGCTGGGAGTCAACATCCTAAGAACTACAAGCGGAGGCATAAACAGATCCTTAGGATCTAGAAAAAGAAGAAGAATAAACTAATATATATAATATATCTATGTGTAATATATTGATGTAAAATATGTCGGGTTGTGGTATCGTAGTTAGTGTCGCGGATTCTTGAGTCAGAGTTTCTGTTAGCCTTATCGTACCTACAGTTTAATCTCTTCACAATTAGTTTTGATATCGAGTATCAGTGGTCGATCTTTTAGAGTCTCATCAAGCATTTCATCAAAAAGCTACCTCAAAAGATAAGAGTTTCTGTATTTTGTCCTTCATTTTTGAGTGAATAAAACACATCTTTATAATATGTAACACACATGTGTAAATGGTGGTATGACAAACGAACTGTGTTGATTTCGGTGGTATAAAGATGATACATATCTAAGGATTTTTGTTATTGAGAATAATGATATATTTTCTTTTGTTTGCCTTAAATATTTTTAATTAGCGAAATGAATTTACTTTATCTTTATTTTATTTAGGATATTCTTATCAACATTAGTTTTATCCAGTTTCTGATCATTCGTGCATTTTTTTCTTTATTTTAAATTTTCTGCATTTCACAATATAATATAATTACAAAGTACAAGGGAAAATTAAATATTATTAATACAAAAAACAAATCCCACAAAAGCATGTCTGTGTGTGGGTATATTTTAGGTTACAATAAAGGGCACAGGAAAAAAAACAATAGTATAACAGAAATATAAATATATTAAAAGTGCTAATATAAACTACCAATATTTAATTTTAACAGAAAACTAAAAATTAAAAAGATGAATATGAAAAAGTTAGCATATAAATATGTACTTCATGAATTAAAGAAAAATCTACTTAGATCTGTTTTTTTATATAAATAATTTAATCTTTATTGAATTTTATATCGAAACAAATTAAGATAGTCAATGTCTATCATATTGTCTTTGTGGAATTAATAAAACAGTCACTTTACACACGGGTAATATTGACTAATCTTATTCATTAATGACGACCACACAACTCAAATACTTGGTAGTCCTATATATATAATAATAATAATAAAACCCTTATCCGCACCCCAATGGTGCATAGGGCACTGCTTCATATGAAAACAGTGTTATCTTGATCGTTTACACACGAAGGAAAGGTGATCAGCCCTCCGCTTCAGGTACCAGTCCAGGGTAATATTAATTAAATATTACAGTGAAAAAATCACGTATATTTATTTGACCCCCCTGGGAATCGAACCTGGGACCTCCAGAACGGTAGCCGAGCTTGCTGACCATTACACTACAGAGGCGGACTTATATATATAATATAATATATGATCCAATTTCGAAGCATTGTACTTGAATCACTAAAATTTCACTAGAGACATCTTTTGCTGAGATGAAGCCCCGTAAATGCCCAGATTTCCATATTCTGCTTCATCTATGTTGAGATGTAAAAAATAATCCGAAAAATAACTCCTATAATTGGAGAAAATCCAGATTTGTGAACAAGTATTTGAACACATTCAAAATGTTGTGAAACTCTCCTTATCATTCATCGTTCACTTTACGTAATACCACAAAAAATATACTTAATGATTTTTACAAAGGCAGTTTACAGACAGTCTACAGTTGACCTGGTGATGGAATGGTTATTTCAAAACCGGCAGTCGTGAAGTAAAGTTTTGAGTGGTATTACAAAGTGAACGTATGATTAGAAGAGTGTTATAAATATGTCATTCTATTTCAGTAATTCTACCGTAATTTCATCATTAAAAATCAAAAACATATACACAGGAGCACTAAACTAGGAACGTGAGAGCGATGCTAATGAATAGGACTGCCGATAACCAATAAATATTGAATAGACAGGAGTCCCTCAGGATTCTGAGCACGTCTTGTCCCTGAACAAGTCGCCGCAGGACTCCTTTCGAGATCTTTGGTGATCAGCTTCCGAGTATTGCTTGGCGTTTTGTCAAAAATATTAATTGTTGTTTCATTCATGGTTATTGAATATTGAGTACGAGTAAGAATTATGGCCAATATCTTGGGTTTGTCGAAATCCTTGTCCAAAAATCTGGGTTTCTCCACTAGGGGGTAATTTTTGTATTTGGACATAAAATGACAAATAATCCTTATTTATAAATGGTTCTCATTTGACCTGATGATGGAATAGTTATTCCGAAACCGGTAGCCTAAAATATTGTATAAAAAAGGAATGTAAGGCTGATTATTGAAAATATTAAGACCAGTTCTTTAAGGTGGTATGGAGAGATGTAAGAGAATGGACAACGAGAGAATGACCAAGGAAGACAATTTGGCTAATGCGGACGGGAGAATAGAACGAGGACAAGAACGGAAAAAATGACTAGACCAGATCAGTCGGAACCTTAAATCTGGTGGTGTATTTGGAGGGCATGTGTGACTAGATGTTTGGACGAGAAGAATGTTAGGAGTGATTTTCAGGATAGAAGACTGTGGCGTTTCATCCTTTCTGCCACCCTATACAGGGAAACGGAATTATAGAAGTAGTAGTAGAGTTTTAGTACGTTTTACACTTGTCAGGTTTTGATTTCTGTACCAATCTTAGTCTTGAAATATTTTTCTTATGTTTTAAATATTCAAAATTCTCATCATTCAATCTCATTATTCCTAATAGCACTCTAGATTGCCACTTTATCTCGTTCAGTTATTTTTATATCGACTTAAGATACCTTGTTCGTTTATTTTATCTTCCCTATTAATACACGGCCTAATTAACCAAGATTTGAAGTGCGAACATTTCTAATTTAATTCGCTCAAAATTTTTAAAATTATTTGATTTTATTTATGACATGTTACAAGAAAAGACCCCACAAGACCCCAAAAATTTTACGACGGAAAGATCTGTGCTTGGTATAATAAGCCTTAGAGACAGAATAAGTAATCAGGAAATTAGGAGTACAACCAGAACAGCGGATATCATGGATCGCGTAGCTAGACTCAAGTGGCAATGGGCCGAACATGTTGCAAGACAAGACACGACATTTTAAGCCCATAAATTTCGAGATAGAGACCTTGGGAGTATAGAAGAGGCGTCAGAAGACCTCAAAAAAGATCGTCCGATGACATAGGGGCTGTGGAGAATAAAAATTGGATGCAAGCAGCAACCGTCCGCAAGAAATTGAAGGATAGAAAATAGGCCTTTATCCAGCAGTGGATCAGAAGGCTAAATAAGACACATAGACTATTTGATTTTTTTGATCTGCTTTGTTTCCCAATACATTTTTTATGAATTTTTGTATTCTTACATAATATTTATAAGCTATTTAAAAAATTTCAATACCTTTTGCAGAAACTGCACTGATTTAGAATACGTATTTAACAAATACGTCACTAGGTGACGCCACAATTGAATCAGTTCACACGATGCGGGCAATAAACAGAGTTGACATTGGATGTCCGTAGAATGGACATTCTTCAACTGCATACCTTGCTGCAGCAGATCAGACCTTGACATAGGACCATGACCATCAACTGTTCGCAGGCCTAGATTTTAAAATTCCAGTATATAATTACCGGACAGCCGATCAAAGCAGCGAGTTCCATTTCCTTTTTGATAAAACTAGTTTCTATACATGTGTTCGTATTGTACCATATTTTCATTATCCATATCCAGTCTTCAGGTGCATGTGCGAACAATTTGCAACCAGTTATGCATATATGCATACTTGCATATATTATGTAAAATTTTACCTTTTTTGTTATAAAAAAAACGTCGGGTTTTCGCTTTTGACTGCCAACGTTTTTATTTAAAAATTTTCTGAACTTGAAAAAGCTAACTAACTTACCATCACACCGCTTCCCGCAGAGGTATGAAGAGAGAATAGAACGCCATACCAAACAGTCATTGCAAACAATCATCGCCTCTCGTCATACATACCTAACGATTATTTCGACTCCTGACATGACTATTTTCAAGTATTTGAAATACTAAAGCATGCCAAGTTTTCCTCGGTCTTTCTTTTCTTCGTTTGCCACATAAATTTGTTTACCTGTTGTTTTTTCACTCTCAACACATCTTTCTTAATTCGATCGATAATGCTTATCTCAGCCTTGTTATAATTTTTAATTAAGTCCAATGAACTGCAGGTTTATTAATTTAAAAAAAAGAGTTTTGAAAATTCAGTGATTGGAGGAAAAACATATGAAGAAGGAAAAAACTTTTTGTTTTTTTTTTTAAATATGGATGGTCTTAGAAATTCAAGAGATTACAACAATATATTCTTATAAGATTAAAAATATTAAATTTTACGCTCTAAAACGCCAAACAAACGCAATACCTATGCCAAAAATTGGGAAAATAAAGGGAAATTATGATAGATGAAATAATGTGACAAAATATATGTGGAGGTCCTCATTAAAACGTTAAACCATTAGAAATGACTTCAAGTAATCAGGAATTCTAGCTTGTAAAATTGTTAAATTTTGGTGCGGTTCAATGACTTTATATTTGTTTAACACAGGATTGGTCATGTTTTGTCGCAACTTTAATTAAGATTTTGATAGAACACAGTAAACAGAACAGATTTGCATTTAAAGGATTTTTTACGCAACATTGGAAATGTAACTTTTTGGTGAGGATCTTCACATATCGCTCACTCCTTTCAAGAACGTCATAAATCAAAAATCGTCAATTTTCAGTTGTGCATGTTTTCGGAATGCTCAGAAAATGTACTATATCCCAGCAAAAGAGGCATATTTTTAACTTAATATTTACCCGCTAGAGGGCAGAAAATGTTGTTTTTGCATTTTGATGAAAAGGTACTGTTTAATAATTTTTTTAAATCTACTTAATATTTTTCAAATGGGGAAAAAACCTTCAGGTTTTACCTAAAAAGATCTGTTGCACAGTAAAAAGTTCAATAAGTGGCTTGATGTTTATTTTTAATACATTGTGATTTCTTTTTAAACTTTAAAAACGTTCTCCTGAAAAATCAAGTTTTTTGATTTATGACGTTCTTGAAAGGAGTGAGCGATATGTCTTTATATTTTATGTATTGATGTGAAGAGCTAGTATTTACGAATTATTTGCTAGAAATAACGGTAAATTGTATAGAGCCCTTGTGGTAATTTTTCACGAAAATGGCAGTATATAAATCGTTCAATAAATAAGTAACGGTTGTGTTTAAAAAATCGTTGTGACATAAATAATTGTTTTCAACGACTTTTATAGACGAGACCTGTATTTTAATACTAAGCAATATCTTTTAATCAACGAAAACTGTAGAATATGAACGATCGTGATTTCATTTTTTTTTAAAACATTCATAATGTCTTTTCGATAAAAAAATTGTTATTAAAAAAGTCAAATTTTCTTGATTTCTTATTTCTTTGTCGCAGTCTTTGTTAAATAATGACTAATCGTTCTTTCTATAAGTATGAATCACGCACATCTAGATATTTGATTATTTTCTAAAAATACATTCTAATGATAGGAGATCGTGCGATAATATCTAATAAAAAATCATTCTTAAAATATTCATAGCGATAATGATTTTTATTTAAAAAATATTGCGTAGATCGTATTTGTCACTATTTACTAAACTTCGAATTCATTACGCAATGCTGAACAAAAACGTATTTTGTTACAACTTTGTCATGTAAGAGGTAGCTTCCGATACTAGTCGTTTTAATAAAAAAGGACTATACTCCACACTTAGTTGTGTTTATCGGCTCCACGTATATTTTGTTATATCATCGTGTATGAATGATGAATTTCTTTGTTAAAAATCGGTTTGGTGTTGCTGTAAGTCGTTTTTAACATTATTTGAAGCATTGTATTTGTAATCTCATATGTTGGTAGAATGTCAAAAGGTATGTTAGTGCTCAAATAAATGTCTTACATGAGTGGTTTACGAAAGACAAAATATATATCTGATGGCTCTATTTTGTATCACTTCGTTCTTCCCAAGAAAGAAAACTTTCCATTCCTCGCCATAACACATCATTCCTCAGTAATTCCTCTGTCCAAGCGGCCAGACTATGGGATGAATTACCTCTCTTTGTAAAAAAATGCGCCTTTTCTAATAACTTTTAAGAAACGTCTGAGACATTACTATTTATCATTAGAATCCTAAATGTCCATCAAACCTGCTCCCTTAGTTTTTCCCTCTACCTCCTTCCATAAACTCCTTTTTTCATTTGCCCTCCTTATTATCATCTTTTGTAATTTATGTTTTTTTTTATGTTCAAGTACTATCTATCCTCTGATTGCAAACAGCTATACTTATATGGTATCAAATTTATTGATCAAGATCACTAGTCTGTTTTTGTTTGGTTGAATATTGCTTTTTAGCAATTAGCCCGCCACTGTACTTATTTATTTTCTGTACATGAAGTTTAAAAAAATAAATTACTTGTATTGCAAACAGTACTTGTTTTATGGCCCTTTCGTTATGTTTACATCATTCTCTAGTAGGTACTTGGAAGACAAGCTGCAAGTACTATCAATTATTATTACTGCACTACGCTGTGAATTAAGTGGATTATTATGAAGGCAATTGCATATTGTCGCAATTTCTCCTCGCATGCGCCGAGCTCCGTACTCCTAATCAACAGGGTATTTTTATGTTAACTGTAAACGCGGACATGCAACGATGTTTAAACTGTAGGTACTCACTCGACTGTAAGGGCGAGATGGCAAAACAACATATCTTAAAATAAATAAAAAATATTCGTAAAAAACGCCGGATTAATTATGAGTCATTGTCGTATTATTAATAATATGTTGTAGTTTAAATTAGCACTTTTAAAATTATTTTATTTTTGATAATATCTATTGTATTCTTGCCAGTGCCCTTTACTATAACCTAAAATATAATGTATAGGTACCTACACACAGGACATGCTTTTTTTGGATCATTATTTATAATATTTATTTTTTGTACTTGTATTTATATTATATTGTGAAATGTAAAAGACTTTAAAATAATGAAAAAAAAAATCTTTATTTTTTTATGGATTTCTTATGTTAAAAAATATTCTTTAAATATCCTCTTCGTATAACTAGTTTTAAAATTTCTACGTCAATACTCTAATGAACAAACCAACCTTATGTCTTCACTACTGCTAAACATATTTAAATAGACTATTACTGTACATCATCTCTCTCTATGAAAACGCTTGCATGATGCGTTATTGATAAACTAATAATTACATCTACATATATAAATTCTGAAAAATAATATTACCAACAATTGTATTAAGCTTTAAAATATTAATTCTCTAAAATATGGCCATGTCAATAAATTCTCCCTTTCCCAGAAAATAAATATAAGGGTACATACCTACATCCCCCATTAGCTACTGTTGTCTCCAATAAATTATTGCTGCACGTGTTAAAACTGTCACTTAGAATTGTATAGCTACATATGATCGTAGTCCATTTGATCTTCACATTCGTTTGATAATGCCCTAACAAGGCGAAACAATTGTCACAATATAAATTTTTTTTATGTGTTTTTGTTAATTAAATACAACTTAGTAGACTCAAAAAATCTGTGTTTGTTTTAAAATTAACACATACATTAAAATGGAGTTCTACAAATCAAACGACAAATCAATAAATAAATAAATCAATACTCTTATTCGCGCGGTTGTGTTAATAAGGTTTAATAATAAGAATTATATTGTGCACAATAAAAATAATATTTAGGAGTAAGGGAAATGTAATTAACTTTGAGTATTTTAATATTTTAATGTTTTGGAAAAAATAAAAAAATAAACCCTGATGATGACAAGGTTCTTGTTGAAACCGGTCGGTTAAAGTGTACTAATAATAATAAAGTGGTTAAAATAAAGTTGTTTAATTTTATAAAGTTTAAAATGTGCCACAAAGTATTTGCGGTAAACATTCAAGAATTTGAACACTTATTGAGTTGTTTATACGTAGTATTAGAAAAAATAAAATAAAAATGTTAGTTATCAAGTTAGACATAAGTAATGTATATGAACTGGATATTTATAATTAGATTTTTTTCTTTTGTGATTGATTTGTCGGTCAACGATAATCACTAAACCAATATTTTTATTAATACAATATTACCCTGGACTGGTACCTGAAGCGAACGGCTGATCACCTTTCCTTCATGTGTTAAACGATCAAGATAACGCTGTGTATATATGATGCAGTGCCTTATGAATCATTGGGGTGCAGATAAGGGTTTCAAGATATAATAGTTCTTGCATTTGTTCCAAGAATTTATATCTTGCATTCTGTTACATCTTAAAGAGGGAAAATTTGTAGAGTGATAAAATAATATAATTTATTAATTTTGGTTAGATCCGTTATACGGATTGTATCTGATTGACTTGGAAAATAAGGTAAGAAAAACAGGGACTTGTTGTACGATAGATGCATATCTCGCTACAGGGTTATCGTAAAACTGCCTGTAATATTTTTTTTATATATTAAGGAATTACCTAGGTTTGCTTCGATTTAAATTTTGCTTAAATTATTTATTTAAAAAACAAAACAGATCTATGTACATTCTTCTTTTAAACAAATAACTTATATAGTACTATTTGCTAATTTTTTTCATGGTTTACTTTTTGATTTTCTAGTTTTCGGTTAAAATCAAATATTTGTAGTTTTTATAAGTACTTTTAATCTTATTTTATTTATGATAATATCTATTGTATTCTTGCCAGTGCCCTATATTAAAACCTAAAATATAATGTATACCCACACACAGGCCATGCCTTTGTGAGATTTTTTTTTGTATTAATATTTAATATTTTTTTACCCATAATTATAATATATTATGCAATGCTAAAGAATTTAAAATAAATAATTTTTAAATAATTAGAAAAATAATTAACCATGAATGCATAAATTTTTTTTTTAAAATAAACACTTTTATTTTGGTATTTTAAAAGCATTGTTAACTTTGTGGTATGGTAATTTAACACTCGCCTTATCATTCATCATGCACTTTGTGATACCACTTTAAAAAACACTACTTCGTGGCTAACGGTTTTTGAATAATCATTCCATCATCTGGTTAAATGTGGACTTAAGTGAAATTGTTATGGTCTGCTATTTAAGTGAAACTAAGATTTAACAGAGAGAGTGAGAAGATAAAGGAATCACAATGGGAATTTTTAGACAGGAATGGTGGAACGAATATGGAGGAAAGAAATTTACGAGGCGAATGTTGTTAGAAAAAGAACCTGAGGAAGACCTAGGAAAAATTGGCACGACCAGGAATGTCTTACAAAGTTGAAATAATCGGCGGGTACGTGTGAAGAGATGCATCATGAATGGGCGAAAAGTGTTTGCAAATACAGAGTGGTATGGCGTTCTATTCTCTCTGCCTACCTCTGCGGGGAAGCAGCGTGATGGTTAGTTAGTGAGTAAAAAATATTGTAATCACCCCGTATAACAGGCTAAGTGCAAGTTGTTTTCCTGACGCGCATTTAAAACACGTTTCGTAGTACGCACGCTGCAACCTAAAACCGGTAACGAAAGAAATAAAAATGCAAAGTCAATACTTTCGTAATATTATAATTTGTGCCAACAGCCTCTCTTAGGACTGTCTCTGACTTACCGCAATTAGATATTCAATAATTTGTTAGCTTTAAAATACATGTATCGAATATATATGTACATACAACATTTTGAGTGTGTCCAAATACTTTTTCACAAATCTGGATGATCTCCAATCAAAGGAGTATTTTTCATATTTTTTTTGACATCTCACCAAAGATGAAGAAGAATATGGAAGTCTCGGCATTTATGGAATTTATAAAAGAGTTTCTGCTCAATAAGAAGCTTCTTTTCATCTCACCAAAAGATGTCTCTAGTGAAGTTCTATTGATTCAAAAACAATGTTTCAAAATTGGTTCATATATATAGAACTTCCAAGAATTTGATAAGTGTGGTAGTCAATAATGGGTAGAATGTTACACGTGTGTTAAATGATCACTTAAACCAGCTAATGACGGCCGTCAGCCCCGTAAATACTTAGACTTCCATATTCTTCTTCATCTTTGGTGAGATGTCTATGTACATACATCAAACTCCCCTATAACGTTTTTTATTTATTTATTTTTATATAGAAATTGCATTTATTGTTTGCCTTGCTTATTATGTACAAGATTTTTAGACATAAGTGGATTTTTGTTTCCTCTAACAAAATAAATAGGTTTTTATTTAAATCTGTATTGGGAACAGGAGGGATAATCTAGTGTGGGCCAATCAGGAACTTCTCAGCATTTGCTCATTGCTGGGAGGAAACCACGTTGCACTCCTCAGGAGAAGGCGGACTGTTGACCGTCATCAGCAGACCTTCCGTTCCACTAGAAGGGGGTTCGACATTTTGTGTTCTCCTATAACGTTGAGATAAGTACTGCATTATCGAAAATAACGTTTTAGAGTTTTAATGCTTATATATTTTATTTTAATACAATAATGACCCATTTATTTTTTTTATTAAGAAGAGAAATATTTGTGTTTTTTTTTATTTACACAAATATTTCCATTTCAAACTGTGTCTGTGAGCCTAAGCGGCTCATTATTAGAAATAGGTATCAAGTTGTGGTAGAGTGGGTTCGAATCGAGAAACTCTGACTTAAGAGTCCGCGACACTAACCACGGGACCACAACCGGAGACTTTTCAATTTCAATAATTTTAACTGCTTAAAATTTAAAAAAATAATATAAAATACTAACCCCTTATAACGGTCCATCCGATAACGCGTTACCTATCTCAGTATTATACGGGGGTTTACTGTACCTATTCATTTTGTGTTATGGCAACACTGGCAACACCTCGAGTGACAAAAATGGCTCTGGTTATTGTACATAAGTTATTACTTAGGTACCTACTAGTTACAAAAGGTAACTGTGTGAGATTGTTGACAATCAGTAATCAATTTGTGTGTATACTAGTTTAGTGCGGTGTTAAAAAGAGAATGGGTAGATTAGGTTAGGTTATGTTGTAGGGTACGGGTAGAGATTATATGATGTACTAAATCATGATAGTACATGATAGTATGATAGTACATGATAGTCATGATGGTATAATGTATGGTATATAATACACACACAAGGATATTCCAATTAATGAAATCGGAGATTTCTGTTACTGAAAAATATTTATTTATTTTAAATATGCTTCTTCTTACCTTGCGTTTTTTCATTTATTTATTTTAAATATGCTTCTTGTGCTTATTTTTTAATACCTGTTTATTGTTTTTATATTTTGCCATGTATTAGTATTAGTTTGGGTTAGTTGAAAAATATATTTTTTTGTTACTTAATTATTTGTGTTCCAGTCTTGTTAACCTTAATCCCGTGTCCCGATGAGAAATAGAAATTACTCATCGGGAATATTATATGTAGGTATATATCATTTATGTATGTAATATGTTTTGAAATAAATAAAAAATAAAAAATAAAATGAAAATATTTTGACCACAAAACTTAACGCCCAGTACTCGTTAAATCGCAACTCAATTTTGACAGCGAACTATATAATGTTTAAATTTTTTTTTAAAGATATTCAGATACCGTTGTTTACTGATAAAAAATTTAAACAAAAAAATATATTAGGCTGCCACTTTATATTGATCCACTTTTAAGTACTGTTGACGGTTGCGGAATATTTTAATTACATGTGTGCTGAATTTCAGGATAATAACACTGGCCATTTTTTTTTTTAAATTACATTTACAACTTTTATTTTTATTAAACAACTTTTATTTTGTAACTCTCCTGAAAATACCTAATCTTTGGATCTTCAGCTACGCACTTTGCATAGCTGAATTCAAAAACGAATGTAAAAAAAAAATTGCACGTCAGATTTTTTAGTTATGGATATTTTTAATTCTGATATTGACCAAAGTTTATGTTATTATTTATGTAAAAATACATATAAATATATCATGCTATCGTATTCAATATAAATAAGTCAATATATTTCCACGGTGACTCCATAATTATCAATATTTTTTTTAATCCTAACCACTTTTACGGTTTCAACGTATGGGGTCCATACAAACAATAATATGACTGTAACATCAAAATTTCATTTACAAAATCATTGTTGGCTAGTGTAATTAATTGAAAAAACGTATCATATTTTACGCGAAGTTTCACTAAATAATCAATCAATCGATATTCAGAATTCGTTTATCTTATCTTCAGTACTTCTCACAAATTAAAGCATTACGTATTACAATCCTGCACTCAATAATATGGCAAATGAACGAGACGACAAGCCGTCTACTGATCTGGAATACATTATCGAGTATTTACATCACATAGAACTACTTATTGCTGGATATGTAAAGGTGTTTGCCACTACTATTACGTACCTACATAACAGTTACTATGTAGCGATTAAACGTAGAATTCATAACAAGAAAAGACACCTTTGATAAACTCAACTGTGGTGACTGTGCCGAAAGGTTAGCATTGAATAAAAAAAATCATTTTGATATCTCAACATAGATGAAGAAGAATATAGAAGTCTGGGAATTTACAGGGCTAATGACCTGTCATTGGCTGGTTAAGAGATCACTTTACACGCGTGCAACATTCACCATTTTATGAATGATTGACATTCACACTACTCAATTTTCCGAACATAAAAAGTATTGGACACACCAAAAAATCTTGTGAATAAAAATAACTGGTCAAATTATAAGCAGCATAAAAAAAATTAAATCATGTTTTCCAATATGTGAAAATCCTCTGGGTCTCGCACACATCTTAATAAAGGGTATCTGCTAAATAAAAGCTAACTCTATCCTTCATAGATGGATGTTGAGAACTCATATTAACTGTGTCATGAAATAGCAGTGTGGTCGTTATCGGTAGAATAGTGAATGTTGCACGTGTGTAAAGTGATCACTTAACCAGCCTAAAACAGGTTACAAGCCCTGTAAATACCCAGACTTCCATATTCTTTTTCATCTATGTTAAGATGTCAAAATGTAAAAATAACTTAATTAGATTAGTGAACAAGTATTTGGACACATTCAGAATGTTTTAACAAAATAAAAAACCTTTTCACCAATCTGTTTTTATTTTCTATTACACTTGTTAAATACCACTATTTCTAAAATCTATATTTGACTATGTATCAGTGATTTTTTTAAATCTTTTATTTTAACGAAATAAGTTGTTTACTTTCATTGCTTTTTCGATTCATTTCTAATGTATAAGAATATTTTATTTCAAGAATTGATTCGGAAGTCACTTAATGGCTATATCTATCCGTTTATAATTTTTGTTTTAGGTACTTAGTTTATTCTTCTAACCCTTGTCCGCACCCCAATGATGCACTGGGCACTGCATCGTATAGAAGCAGTGTTATCTTGATCGTTAAATACACGAAGGAAAGGTAATAAGCCTTCCGCTTCAGGTATCAGGACAGAAAAATAAATTGAATAAATATTACAATGAAAAAATGACATATATATTACTTATTCCCCTCTGGGAATCGAACCCGGGACCTCCAGTATGGTAGCCAAGCATGTAAATAATAAATATAAATATATAAATATGTATTAAAAAAACTAACTATCATGCCGCTTGTCCAACGGGGTAGGCAGAGAGAATAGAACGCCCAATCAATCTGTCTTTATCATACGAGTAGAGAATACATATTTCAATATATTTATTGTTATTGTTTATTTGTTGCAATTTAACCTCGGTTTACAGACCAGCCTAGTACTTGAAATACATTTCGCTCACTCCTTTCAAGAACGTCATAAATCAAACTTGATTTTTCTGGAGAACGTTTTCAAAGTTTAAAAATATAACACAATGCATTAAATGTAAATATCAAGCCACTTTTTACTGGGCGACAGATCTTTTTAGGTAAAACCTGAAGGTTTTTTCTCCATTTGAAAAATATTTAGTATATTTAAAAAAAAAAACAATTAAACAATACCTATTCTTCAAAATGCAAAAACAACGCTTTCTGCCCTGTAGCGGGTAAATATTAAGTTAAAAATATGCCTCTTTTGCTGGGATATGGACCATTTTCTGGGCATTCCGAAAACATGCACAACGGAATATAGACGATTTTTAATTTATGACGTTCTTGAAAGGAGTGAGCGATTTCAGGTCAGGTGTGGGTAGTAGTACAGTGTACCACCTGTAGCGATTAGCTTCCATCACACCGCAATAGTTGAATTATTATTATGCACTATCTGATCAGGTACACAGATGTAGTAATGGAGTAATTCTCGGCTACTTGCCACTGACTACCGGACAGGTTTCACATCAAGCGTGGTCCATGGGTACGCACCGAGATTTGCGCCAAGTTACAACACTCTGTGTAACTTTAAATCGCCCTCATTAACGAGAAAGGATTAAAAAGCGATAGATTTTTTATTAGACGATACAGTAACTATATATTATATATATATATATATATATATATATATATATATATATATATATATATATATATATATATATATATATATATATATATATATATATATATATATATATATATACAATATATATATATGTATACTCGCATGACTTAAGTAGTTTTCCCACGTTGATTTCGATGTAATTACACTAATAGTTTTACCTTTTAGTGGCTAATTGAAGCAAGTCAAGTGCAATAAGTAATAAGTAAGTGCCTTCTTCATATAAATTACCAATTTGAAGTACAAATTGAGTGGATTTGCTTATCTGTGGTATTGTATTTAAGTCCTCTCGAATCTTAAGCAATATAGTCACTTAAATACTAACATAACTGTATTTAAATCAACACGTGTACTTGTATTATTTTAATGGCATAGTGTTATGGTTTATGTAAGAAATAGACTTTAATTTGTCTTGATTAACGTTAAAGTATTAATTGAATTAATATTTACAAAAACTACTTCTTCTTCAAACCCTTAATCGCACCCCAATGGTGCATAGGGCACTGGATCTTTTAACGCAAAGTTTTCTTGTTCGTTAACACATGAATGAAAGGTGATCGGCCCTCCGCTTCAGTAACAGTCCAGGGTAATATTGAAAAAATATAAGAGTGAAAAAAATTAAAAAAACACTCCAGTAAAACCTTTTCCCTCTGAGATGTTCGAGCATGCTCGGCATATCGGACCTCTAGCTCTGTAGTATCATATCATATGAACGCAGTGTTATCTTGAACACTAACATATGAAGCAAAAGTGATCAGCCCTCCGCTTTAGGTAATATTGCATAAATATAAGAGAGAAAAAAATACTTATACATATTTATTTGACACCCCCAAAAAATCGACCCGGGACTTCCAGTACGGTAGTTGAGCGTGCTGACCATTACACTATGGAGGCGGACTATTTTTTTTTCAATATACACCTTTTCTAAAAATCATATTTTAATATATACATGTACATTCTTAAAAATCATATTTCAATTCATGTATTCCAAAAATTATATTTCAATATATTATATCGCTCACTTCTCTCAAGAACGTCATAAATAAAAAAACTTGAATTTTCAGGAGAACTTTTTTAAAGTTTAAAAATAAAATATAATGTATTAAAAATAAATATCAAGCCACTCATTGAACTTCTTACCGTGCAACAGATCTTTTGAGGTAAAACCTGAAGGTTTTTTTTCAATTTGAAAAATATTTAGTATATTTCAAAAAATAATCAAACAATACTTTTTCTTCAAAATGCAAAAACAACACTTTCTGCCTTGTAGCGGTTAAATATTAAGTTAAAAATATGCCTCTTTTGCTGGGATATAGAACATTTTCTGGGAATTCCGAAAACATGCACAACTGAAAATTGACGATTTTTGATTTATGGCGTTCTTGAAAGGAGTGGGCGATGTGTGTGAATTGTATGAATTTTGTTTCAATTACGAAATATTGTGTTACGTGACCTTTCCAGATAACATACTTCATGTGATAGGTTTATTTTGAAAAAAAAAAACCTTTTCTCGGATATAACGAGGAACGGTTATTACGAGCATATTCAGTCGGTCCCTTCATCCTCGTTATAACCGAGTTCAACTGTATATTCTGAAAAAATATATTTCAATATATTATGTGTATATTCTAAAAAACACATTCTAAAGACACGTCTGGTCCTTCGCGAGGCCGGTCGCATTCTGAATTGGATGTTTGCGAGTATCCCTATTAACGAACATTCCTGCAGGTGGCTCGTGAGTCATAATACCCTGAAGTAAGGACATTCACCAACATTAAAATACGAAGGGGTGTGATTATGCAATGTGCATTTCCGACTTGCAAGAAAAGTCCTTTCTTTCTACATTAATATTAATATATACTTATGCACTAGGCCAGGAATGGCGCACCTATGGCACGCGGGACGATTTTGCATGGCACGCGAATGTAGAGAAAAAAATAAAAATATATAAAAAAAAACAAAAAAGTTTTAGAAGTTGTACAAAAGAATTCAAAACAATTTCAATAAACGGAAACGAAAGATATGACGAATGTAAGTAATCATTATTTTTTTCCGCGTGATATATATTTCCATTATATTATTTTTTGACGTCTCATCAAAAATGAAGAAGAATATGGAAGTCTGGACATTTACGGGGCTGACGACCGTCATAGGCTGGTTTAAATGATCACTTTGCACACATGTAACATACACCAATTCCACCCATTATTGACAACCACACTACTCAAATTCTTGGAAATTTTATATATATGAATCAAAGTAGAAACCTTGTTCTTGAATAGCTTTGGTAATATTAAAACTAAATATACAGTTTACAAAGTTAAAGCACAGTTAAACGAAGTTTACAGAAAATTTATAGTTTGATTCTCTCATGAAATACAGGTTTTCAAATCGTTAATCAACCTTTTTTATTGAAAATCTGAACCTACACAAACATTTAATTCCTTTTTTATTTGCATAGCATGTAACACGTGACTTATTATTGTATTGAAAAAAATTGACACTCAGGCTCAAAAAGGTTCGCCATCACAGCGCTGACCGCTATGATAGTGTTTAACTATTTGCAATACTAACTTCCTTTTGCCATAATATTTATGTGCCACATGCCCTTTGACCACCTGTGTATGAAAGTTTGACCCATAAAATGTATGATTCATCATTTTAACTGAATAACTAACTACCTATCACACCGCTTGACCGCAGCGGTAAGAAGAGAGGGAGAAAGATCACTTAAACCAGCCTATGACGGTTTTAAGCCCCGTAAATACTCAGACTTCCATATTCTTCTTCATCTTTGTTGTGAAGTCAAAAAATGAAAAATAACTCGTAATTGGAAATAATCCAGATTTGTGAAGTATTTGGGCACACTCAATTAACCCCTCGTCTTGTTTATATGTATGTACATATATCGCTCACTCCTTTCAAGAACGTCATAAATCTAAAATCGTCAATTTTCAGTTGTGCATGTTTTCGGAATGCCCAGCAAATGTACTATATCCCAGTAGAAGAGGTATATTTTTAACTTAATATTTACCCGCTACAGGGCAGAAAGTGTTGTTTTTGCATTTTAAAGAGAAGGTATTGTTTAATTATTTTTTTAAATTTACTAATTATTTTTGAGATGGAGAAAAAAAATTCTGGCTTTTCCTAAAAGATCTGTTGTACGGTAAAAAGTTCAATAAGTGGTTTGATTTGTATTTTTAATGCATTTGATCATATGTTTTAACTTTAAAAACGATTTCCTGAAAAATCAAGTTTTTTGAAAAATGACGTTGTTGAAAGAAGTGAGCTATATATAAAAGTAAATTAACCCCTCGTCTTGTTTATATGTATGTACATATATATGTATGTACATTTAATAGACTCTGGCAGCACTTACGACACGTGTTGGCAGCGTGCCATCCACCCCTTCCGACGCATTCCACAGGTGTTGTTACATGGTACACACTTGTAAATTATTCAAAACACAGCATTTTTTTACGGCTACTTAACCACACAATAATTGATAAGACGAGCTTCGCAAATAGTAAAATGGTTAAGAATATATTTCAATAAATGTTTTCTTTTTTATTCATATATTTATTTTCGTTTATGTACACAACAATTCTCATCATATATTACATAAAACACACAAACATAAATGTATATATATATATATATATATATATATATATATATATATATATATATATATATATATATATATATATATATATATATATATATGTATATATATATATATACATATATATATATATATATATATATATATATATATATATATATATATATATATATATATATATATATATATATATATATATATATATATATATATATATATATATATATATATATATATATATATATATATATATATATATATTCATTCGAACCCTTATCCGCACCCCAATGGTGCATATGGCACTGCATCATATAAACGCAGTGTTATCTTGATCGTTAAAACACGAAGGAAAGGTGATTAGCCCTCCGCCTCAGGTACCAGTCCAGGGTAATATTGAATAAATATTAGAGTGAAAAAATCACTTATATTTATTAGACCCCCCCTGGGAATCGAACCCGGGACTTCCAGAACGGTAGCCGAGCGTGCTGACCATTACACTACGGAGGCGGACAATATTTATATATAAATATATAAATATAGATATATTTATATATATATACATATAAATAAATATATACATATTTATATATATATATATATATATATATATATATATATATATATATATATATATATATATATTTATATATATATATATATATATATATATATATATATATATATATATATATATATATATATATATATATATATATATATATATATATTTAGTAAAAGTCATTCCATATACATACTTTATCGATAATCTTTCACTTTTTGAAATTCCACTTTAAAAGTTCAGTTCCAGTTTAAAAGTCACAAAGTGAACGATGAATGATAAGGAGAGTGTTATATTGCCATATCATAAAGTTAACCAATACTTTTTATATATAAAATACATATTTAATTATTCATTTCTTTTTATTTTGTATATTAAAAGCATTGTTGTTTGTGGTATGGTGATATAACAATATCCTTATCGTTCATCGTTCATTTTCTAAAATACCATTTCTTTTTTTTAAGAGGAATATTTGTTTTTTTTATTTATTTACACAAATATTTCGATTTTATGCTGAATTCATCCTCGTGAACCTAAGTGGCCCATTATTAGAAATAAGTATCGAATTGTGGTACCTTGAGTGGGTTCGAGCCAAGAAACTCTGACTTAAGAGTCCGCGACACTAACCACGGGACCACAACCCGTCAATTTTCTTATTTATTATAATTATTATTAAACATTTTTTGCATTTGTTTTTGCTCTTTATATTTTTCTTTTAAATCATGTTTATTATTACTGTAGTAACGAAACCTCTATTCAATATATATTTGGTAATAAGAATAATTTTGGATAATTAATATGGAGTCATTTTCGTAAAATACTACCTCAAGGGCGCTAGACACAAGTAGCGGAAAACCAAACACACAGTTCCAGTGCGACACCCGCCTCAGATGTCCGTTATAGACCTTCAACAGTCAGTAGCCAATGTCCTTTGGCACTCAGGTGTCCATCACACATGGAGCTCATTGCCAATTCAATTGTCCCTAAATAGGGCCATTTTCGTAAAATACTACCTCAAGGGCGCTAGATACAAATAGCGGAAAACCAAACACACAGTCCCAGTGCGACCCGCCTCAGATGACCGTTATGGACGTTCAACAGTAGCCAATGACCTTTGGCATTCAGGTGCCCATCACAGATGCCGCTCTTTGCCACCATTAGGCATTACCATAACGCCATTCACAGTTCCTACCTAATTAGAACTCGGGAGTAACGCACAACCGCCTCGTATGACCTTTGCATCACATTATGTCCCAACTCGACACGTCATATTGCACGTGAAACATTCCGCTTGGCTGGACACGTGGACATCTGTCGGATTTCGCGAACATCTTGCACAATTAAACCTGTTTTTTGAATTCATAACTCTAGTAAATGGTCTATAATTCACATTCGTGCGATGCATCTGTTGCGCTGGAAATCCAGTAGAATTAATTGTAAAACAAAACTGCATACGATTAGTATGCACCTACAATATTTTGAGCGTGTCCTAATTTTTGTTCACAAATTCTGGACTTTAATCCACATAAGAGTAATTTACACCAATTTTTTTCAATAATTTATTCGGAAGTCACTTTTAAATAAAGTTTTACTTCTCACAATAGATTTTAAGAAATGGTGGTGTATACCTACCAATTAAATCTTAAAATGAATATGTACTATCTGTCCATTTTTAATTCAAGTTTTAAAATTTAAGTGTGGTCATTACTAAGTTAAACTTAAATTAAAAATGTGATTTACACCATTTTGTTTTTATTGATATCTGAACATAGAAAAAGAAAAATACTGTCTAAAGTAAAATAAAGTCTGCCCAATTATCGGGCTTATGAGTTGTCATTGGTGGGATTGAGCGATAGTTTTATACATTTTGTAACATTCGCGATTCTACCCGTGATTCTAACTTTCTACATCTAATTCAAAATATAAAATATATTTATTTTTAAGAAAAGAGAAATATTTGTGTTTTTATTATTTACACAATTATTTCAATTTCATACCATTTTTGTGAGCCTAAAGGTTTTGTCCGCCTCCGTAGTGTAATGGTCAGCACGCTCGGCTACCGTTCTGGAGGTTCCGGGTTCGATTCCCAAGGGGGGTAAAATAAATCATCGTGATTTTTTCACTGTAATATTTAATCAAAATTACCATGGACTGGTACCTGAAGCGGAGGGCTGATCACCTTTCCTTCATGTATAAACGATCAAGATAACACTGCGTTTATATGACAGTGCCCTACGCACCATTTGGGTGCGGATAAGGGTTTTACATTTTATATAAAGGTGGGGACTGACCGGAGCATTTCATCGTAACATAACACGTTACGATGCGAGCATTCAGGCAGTCAGTACAGCGAGCCGAGAGCTCCATCCATAGTTTCGGATGCTCGCTGATGCTCGCCTCGAGCGATGTTACGACGTTATGTTACGACGAAATGCCCCGGTTAGTCTCCACCTTAAGCGGCTCATTATTAAAAATAGGTATTAAATTGTGGTAGAGCGGGTTCGAACCAAGAATCTCTGACTTAAGAGCCCGCGACACTACAACCCGACACTATAAAATAGTAAAATATTACAATAAAATTATGTACCAACTTAATATCGTTTCTTTCAACTTTGTAGTATCGAAAATCTAATCGGGCTGAGTTCATCGCTTTGTTCCGTTTTGAACTCTTGTTCGATAAACCGGTTATAAAATTAGTCCAAAGTGAGTAATGAAGTGATTTTTTAAGATAGGCGCTGGGCTACCGTTCAAATCGATATTCTATTAATCAAAGCTACCCGTACACTGTATAATTTATGGCATGATTTTTGTTTGTATTCTATACTCCAACATGTAACTGTAATAAAACGTAATTCGATCATTACATTTACAGCTTCACGAAATATCATCCCCTATGTTGATTTATTTGTCTGCCTCCGTAGTGTGATGGTCAGCATGCTCGGCTACCGCATTGGGGGTCCCGGGTTCGATTCCCAGGGGGGGTCTAATAAATATGAGTGATTTTTTCACAGTAATATTTATTCAATACTACCCTGAACTGGTACCTGAAGCGGAGGGCTGATCACCTTTCCTTCATGTGTTAACGACCAAGATAACACTGCGTTTATAAAATGCAGTGCCCTATGCACCATCGGGTGTGGATAAGGATAAATTTTGAGTTTGATTTTCAGATTTTTTTCCTTTGTCACATTACGTATTACAATAGCTATAAAAATACTAAGGAACCTTTTATAATGAACACCTCTTATAACGAGTAATTCGCATAACGAATTCGCCCAAAAAAATGAGAAAGTTACTCCCAACGAGTGACATTTAGCATTACGAGATGTTCGAATGATGAAATAAGGAATGAATGCATAAGTATAAGCATTATCAATAAAATTTCGAAAGGTGTACTGATGGTTTGGACATGTGGAACGAATTAGTGAGGAAAGAACGGTTAAACAAATTTATGAAGCGGATGTAGATGGAAAAAGGAGCAGAGGAAGACCGAGAACTACTTGATATAATAAGGTATGTCAAATACTTGAAAGTGGTCAGGTTAGGCGGGTATGTATGAGGAGATGCATGAACGTGGAAGAGGCGAAGAATGTTTGCAAAGACAGAGTGGTGTGGCGTTCTATTCTCTCTGCCTACCCTTGCGAGGAAGCGGCGTGATGGTTAGTTAGTTAGTTAG